>NW_003307625.1:174283-226806 GCF_000143455.1 Volvox carteri f. nagariensis
TTCGCTTTGAGTTGGGGTGCTGTGTCACCGCAGATGTACGGTGCTGGGTTTCTGTTCAGCATTTGCTAACAGCAGTAAGTTTTTTGATATACGGTTATATGGTGATGATCGTGAGCACGTCCCCCAAGACGTTTTGTGGGGGGTGTCATGGGTATAAGGAGCAGGTCGAACGTGAGGGGCCCTACTCGCGCTCTGGCACGCGGCTGCACACGCACACGCACACGCACGTGCGAATACCGTTGGTCGGGTCACAGAGCGAAATTGCAGTGCCTTTGTAACAACAATATCTTGTTTCCATGCCGCGTTCAACAAAGTTCAGCTGCGGGCCTCGCAACTTCCCGCGGTCCGAACGCATTTCATAAAAAGACGTTGGCCGTTGCACCAAAATAATTTTAATATTACCCAGGATTATGTAGACCTCAAATCCAATGCAGTTTTGCTACATGCGGCATGCTCGGGTGCTTCATGTTTGACCACAGGCCGCGTCACAGAACTGCAAGAATACGGCCCGCCTGCAGGACCGAATGCACTGCAATACTATAGAATTATAAACCCTTCAAAATCATGCAAACAGATTTTCAAAATACTACTCCATCATGGAAATCGCCTCCTCCTAGTAATAGGCAAATAGGGCCGGTCATCCGTGAACAGCACCCGCTGCCGGCTTGCGCAAGGATTCTCTGCGCGCGCTCCACGCCCGCGCGCGCAGCGAGCACAAGGATTTCCTAAAGTGAAATGTCTTTTGTTTCGCGGAAAAATATGTTGGTATGTGTGGGTGTGTGCGGCAAGCTGTGCCGGACGCTCGTCCGTCCGGCCGAGCGAGGGTCGCAGCGTCCGGCAGTGGGGATACATGATCCACACATTAATGTTTTCTTCGCAGAGTAACAATCTCACATTTTCATGACATCAATTATGATGCAGTCCAAGCTCCGAAGTGGTGGTCCTGCCCTCAGTGGTGCATCGCGGAGATGCTGCGTTAAGGTGTATGCAAAAGTTAGCACGAAGGATGGCCAGCCACGTGTAATTAAGGGGAAGTGCTTTGTGACTCGTGATGTAAGATTTAACTGAGCCGCCGCTTGTTTTAGGAATTCGCCGGGCTGCGCTCTTCATATGTCCATTGGCTTATTTGCAGAATATTGATACTGATCAGATTATTCCAGCGGAGTACCTCACTCTTGTCCCATCCAAGGTAGGGGGTCCGACGGGGAACATAAAGTGTTAGCGCACTGTTTCCAGCCATTTCGTTATTGCAGCCCGACGAGTATGAGAAACTGGGGAGCTATGCCTTAATCGGTCTTCCAGATAACCTTTATCCAAGCAGGTAAGTGTTCATAGGAACACCAATGCACGCACTGCATTAGCTTATTCTTGCCGCGGAGCCGCAGGTATGTGAGGGATGGCGAGATGAAGACCGCCTATCCTATAATTATTGGCGGGCAAAACTTCGGCTGTGGCTCGTCACGCGAGCACGCGCCCGTCGCGTTGGGTGCAGCTGGTGAGTTGCTGCTTGATGTTCTTGAAGGTCCTCGAGCCTCGAGGGCTCGACATAAAATTGGATAATGTGTATTGCCTAGATGTTCGCCGTAATCACTAGGAGTCTACGTCTTGCCCACTGCATCGGCCTACTTCTTCACCTCTGGCGCTTGCGCTCCTCTCCTAACAGGTGCTAAGGTCTGCGTGGCGGAGTCGTATGCCCGCATCTTCTTCCGCAATTGCATCGCGACGTAAGTGAATGTTCGGGTCTATGGCGCATCTCGAGAGGAAAATCCTGCTTGGAGTAGGTGAAGGCTAAGCTCTATGACCTGGCAGCTGATCCAAGCTGTTATCAATGTGCACGAACTGCTTGTCCCTCCCTTTCGTGGACAGGGGCGAGCTGTACCCCTGTGAAACTACAGTGCGGCTCTGTGATAAGTTGACAACGGGTGGGTTCCTTCTGTCGACGTCCGGGTATCTTTTATTTCAGCCCGGGCGTAAAGTAGTATTTGGTCAGGTTTGGACAGGTTATTCAGACAGTGGTAAATATCAATAGCTTACTGCTTATTGTTATGCCTTCAGTAACCTCCCCCAGTCACCACATTCTTTCCTGTGATGCTTCTACCATGAGAGGCGCAACATAAACCATCTCAATGTGATACTTTCATACAGATCCATTTGGAATTGCCCACCTATTTCCTTACAGGCTCCGATGTTACAGTAGACATGGAAAATAACATTCTGACGGACCACAGCACCGGAGCGACATACCCGTTGCAGGAGATTGGCGAGGTGCGCGGCGTGTAATGGATGGATTTCCTAGTTTTACGAGGTGGGCTGTGTTATGCCGATGCACGGTGTTTTCTGAGCTTTTTGTCGGCTGGGCTTGAGAAGGGTACAACGAGCTTAAGCTTATAATGAATTAGGGATCCCTCTGCGGGCGGTGTTCCTTCCTCAGGCGGGACCGGTCATCGATGCAGGCGGCATTTTCGAGTATGCGCGCAGACAGGGGATGATCAAGACTGTGTAGGGTGGCCCTTGGAGAGGGTTGATATGCAACCGTACTGTCGGCTGCAGACAGGATTGGCGAGGAATGCTCGGGCAGACAATACCTTATTGCAGCACGAGCCTTGGCAAGGCGAATGGCGATTGTGCGCTGTGCGACGGCCTGCTCCATGGAGTGACAAATGCAGGCATGGATGTGAACTTTGTGCTGTGAGTAGGGTGTTGAAACGGAAGTGAAACGGAAATTGTAATGTTGGCCTCAGCAAAAACATCGTTTGAAGCTCTACAGTGAACGGTTCCCACTATGACGACGGGTAATCGCGTTAACGCCGCGTTAGTTCGCGTAATGGTGCGAATCTTAGCGTTAGGTGCGAATGAGCATGCTTTTGTAACGGCTATGGAAAAGCGGAAATCGGCCCTTCTGGCTAAATTTTTAAAATTAAGATATTGAGTTTAAAAAAAATTAAGATATAAAGGTTAATTTGGAAATAAATTTGCCTCGTTTTGGTCGACTTGAACAATTCATCGGTGCGTATGTTGAAACGCAAACCAACGCGAAGCATACGCGGATGTGTGGCAAGGCGATACGCATGCGATTACGTATTATTGCGATTCATGTGTGTGGGGAGACAATGCGTAAACCAATACGCGTCCGAACGCACATGAAACGCACACAGTCCGTAAGGCTATTCGCATGCAAATATATGCTGCAATTCATGCGTATGAAGGCTCATTGCTTAAAGCTTAATGCGGCCTAAGCTAACACACACCAAGCACACACGATTTGCCTTTGATTAATCGCGTGAAATTATAATTAGCATGCGATGTTGTGTGTGTGTGTGTGTTACATGGTTGGGGGTGCGTGACAGCGTTTTTTTTTTTGCGGAATAATCCGAATTCGGAATAAAAAATTGTTTGCGGTCCTGAAAATCTAGAATAAATAATGTTCCGACCGTACAAGTTCATTCCTCCAGCCAAAAATGGACTGTTTATGCCAAAGCCGCTAGAAATTTACAAGAGACATACATGTTAACCATATCATAGTACTTAGATGCCATGGATAAAGTTAGTATAAAGTTAACAGTTAGTATAAAGTTAACAGTAAACAGTTAGTATAAAGTTAACAGTACTGTTAGGAAGGTCACGCCCGAAAGTCAACGCGGAATCGGGCTGTTTCTGACCGGACCAAACGCTGCAAAATATTCGGACCCGAAGCTCCCAAAACGTGGAAGGCCATTAAAGCAGATATTAAACTTCACTGAAGCCATTAGCGACGTTAATGAAGACGACTTAGAGGTCGTAGGCAATGAGGACAATGCTGCAGCCAACCGACAACAATGACGCCACTCCGGTTGTGAACAGCGAGAGGGCCAAACGTCAACGTTCTTCATACGAAGACAATCGCTATGGGCCAGGAAACACGGGCATCGAGGTCGATGGCAGCAGCAACCCCGTCGCTGCAGCTAAGACTCCTAACCCCACACTCCGCGGCGCAAAGACGCCCCGACCACAGACGCAAGGGCTTGTGAAGGGGCCGGTACATGATGGACCGCTAACTAGCGTGCAGCATCAACAGCAGGGGCTGCAACCAACCGCAGAGGTTGCGTTTGGCGGTTCTGGTTCGTTGCTGCTATGCATCATTACTTTTGCAATCTTGAAAGTCGAGTAGTGTTATCTTTCAACGTGTTGCAAAACGAGCGACGGTGAACGAACTCTGTTAGATCAGTGCTTGAGTAGGGGTTAACTGGTCTGTGTTTGCTTGGGCCCTGCAACAGCAGTCGCCCGTGCAACCGGGGTTCCTGTCCTGTCCAAGTGGCCCCCGCTTCCTGGCGTGCAAGCGACACCTCTATGGAGAGATTGTGGTGTGCGCGTGTTGCGACATTTCCCAAACCCTGTGCTTGTACGAACTGAACTATTACTCATCGGGGGGGGTCTGGGGGGGCTTACAGATTCGGAATACTTTTATTCCCGCGACTAAAAACCTATTCCTCCGTTCGGACTGGAAAATTGACGGGCAAAAATGAAAAAAAAACACTGGTGCGTGACCCCATACCTATGACTACCCATACGAGCCGAAGGCCCAAGGGCAATACTACAACGCCTAAAAGCCACGGAGGAAAGGAAAACACCGCACATCAGCCCAGACTAGCGTCCAAAGGGGGTAATTGAGTTTCGGTGAGCCCACATACGTTCCAACATCCTCGCAAGACGTACTGGTTCCCATTTCATGTTGTATGTGTTGGTCGCATACTCAGTTCACGCTTCACGCAGTCTAATGAGAGGATAGCATGCTTGCCCTATGGCATAAAACGGGGGTAACCCCCCCTTAAGCGTAACCCAGGGGTTACCCATGTGGCTATGTACGAAGGGAGGTGGGTAACCTAACCCCGGGGTATGGGTAACCCCTTACCGATGGGTAACAAAGGGGTCGGGGTAATACACTACTGATGGGTAACAGACAGGGTAACCTTTGTTTACATTCACCTGCGCCTGTCTCGCCTGTCTACACACGCAAACATACATGCCAGGCAGGCAGGCGGCTGGCAGAAGTTAAGGCCTGACTTCTGCTCCCAGTCGATCCAGTCGACCCGGGTTCAAATCCGCCTGCCAGCTCCTCGGGTGTTTGAGGAGTGATGAAATGGGAGGTGGCCCCCCATCATATGGACGGTGTAGGACGTGATAATATCAACTTGCGACCTGACCAGGAACTAAGTTGATGCGCCGTTGATCCGCTAGATTTGGTTGGATGCTGGTGGTGAGTTGCCGAACCCAACGAATACATTCTGAAGTCGGATGGGGTGACGGATTAGGGTGCCCCTCTAGCAGGGGAGAGCAGGGACTGCCCCGGGAAAGGGGGCCGCTGGCGAAGTTAACCACCCTGTAACAACATACATACATGCCTTCACCGATCACTTGTGAATGCCCAATTATCAACGTTGCCGCAACAAAACATGCCTTGTTTTGAAACCTAAACCTAAGGATAAGGCACACAGCTGCAGCCTAGATGCAAGGAGGCGGACGAACACGCGTACATAGGCAGAGCAAATTGGGGACCACGAGAAGCCGCCAGCGAAGCCAATAAATATTCCTATCAAAAGATCCAGGCACTTACCGCCGCTCCGGACCCAAGACCTAAAAGATGTAAGGTCGGCCAGTAGCTTAAGTGCCCCGTCCCGACCTGCTGATTCCAGCTCTACGCACGACCTATGCAACATTATCCAGAGTCTGTTCGTTTTCAGAGCAGGCTCTCCTAAGAGCGTCGAGGGTCTTGGGCGGGAGATCCGGATGTTTGACCCCGAACAAGGTCACACCCGGCGAAGTGTAAGGTGCCTTTCCAGGTAAAAATCCTCAGGTGTCACTGGATGTCTTGCTAAATGAGGTGCACCATAAGTGTGGGCCTGTGCTGCTGAAAGACTACGCTAGAACGCCACCATTTTTCCCACCATACGTATGACCACCCCCGGCCGGTAATATGTCGGCCAACCTCAGGACGGATTGCCTCATGTTTTCACAATGAGAACTATTATATGACAATGGATGACAACCAAAGGCATCCATTTAGTGAAAACCTGTCGTCGACTTGCGTGTGTGCTGCCAGCATTCGCCCTTTCTCCTGTACTCATCTACAAGCTCTCGTTTTACAGCAGCCAAACAGGCCAAGAGATAGGTACTTATTGCTTATTCCTTGCGTGTGTGATGCCAGCAGTAGAGACCTTTAGGTTGAAATGGCGAACGATGCTTCCCGAGATACCACGATACTGTAGGTTGCAAACGTTTACATCTTAAAAAGTATCCTTAAGCGGAATTTACGATGTGGGAAACATATGTCCATAGTCCATGGCAACGGAGGGGGTTACCCTGGGGCCGTGTTACCCCTCCTGCTGGGTAGGAACTTACAAGGGGGTTACCAAAGGGCTACCGGGGGTTTAAGGTGGGTTATCCATTGGTAACCCATGGGTTACCGACCCAATCAGTGCCTTAGGGTTGGCAGCACGCAGGGGTCTTCCGCAAACAGATATCGGGTAGCAACTAGACTCAAGAAGTCTGCCCAATAACGAGTGCCCTCGGTCCGGTAGGCTTTACCCGGGTGATGCTCTCAGGGAGAGAAGCGCCCGGGTTGTGTTGCGCTGACCCGCATGGACAGTGCGGCAGACCGCCAGTCGGAATGCCCGTGCGGGCAAATGGTAACACAAGCTGGGTGTTCAAGTTATCATACGCTGTCATCTCAGAATTCAATTATGAGATACACGGCACCTTTTGAGATTAAATTTAGCCCAAGAGGCGTTGATGTGAGTTTGGCCTCGGTCACTTGAGGCAGCCAAAGTTGTTTGTGCTCATTTGTGCTCATACGATTTTTGTTGGCTACAGGTGAAATACCTTGCGATAGAGAATGCTATATAGTACCAATAACGCGTTTCAGCCGGGCGAGATATTATGTTTGGTCCGTTACACACACACGGCCACACGCACACACGCACACACGGACATGGGCAATCCTACAGGTCGGGGCCCCCCTAGGCGCTTCGCGCTGGGGCCCCGCCCAAAAATGGTTATCCGGGTAGTTTTACAGTAAGAATCCGAGTTTTGCATATGGCAGACCTCTGACGCACGGGCCCGCAGGGCCAGGCCGCAGGGCATAGCCCTGCCCAGTTAAAGTACGACCGTTGCCAGTTGGCATGCCGTCGGGCGTTTGCCTCCTCAACAATTCCCCTACGATCACCAGCCTGGTCCTGGTTGTGGACGGGGTGGTTGCTGCTGCCGATGTTGGTTGACATCAGGCTGGTCGAACCCGTCAAGAGATGGTAGCTGCCCGTTGTTGTCCTCAATGGTTGGAGTGGGGACATCGAGATCAGCGTTTCCAGGAGACTTTGCTGCTGCGGCACGCGCTGCTGCATTGGCAGCGGTTGAGCGACGGAGTCTCTCGTAGTACTCCATGCCGGGACTCTTCCGAGGCCGCTTGGGCGGTGGGGACCTTGCCCAATCATCAACCGTATCTGGTTTATCTACCCCCAGTGGATTGTCAGCACGGGTTCTATGAGAACGGGAGGCCCTCGGAAGGTTGATTAAGCAGCCCCTTCGCACAAATGTGTCCGGTCGTACTGTGCCGAATAAAGACTCCGTACAAGACGCCCCAAAAGCCAGGCGCGAATTTTAACGCGCGGGTGCGCGCGTGCGATTCTCAAAATGCGCGTGTACAAGTGTATATAATTTTTTTTGGCGAAAAAGGACGAGGTGCGCCAGCGCGTTGCGCAGGTGGGCACGATGGCCACAGTCGCACGCGGCATGCAGGCTGGACTATTGCGTGGCTGCTTTGCAGTAACTGAAAGCACCGAAAGCCTACGTCGTAGCTTGCAAGACTGGGCTCGTGAAACGGCCGCGGGAAGAGGAAGCGTCTGGCGAAGCGGCACTTTTGCAAAAGGAAAAGCGCCTGCTTTTGGTAGCGCAACGCATACAGGACCCTGTTCCGACTAATGTCAAAATACAAACTGACGCAATAAATATAAAATACACAGAATTAAAGAAAAGAACACATAAGTCGTTCGGACCCGTGTAAGTAACATGGACGCCGCTGATGGCATGGAACAGCTGTTTGCTGCGCATGCGGCCGTGCCTGCGTTAGACGTGTTGCAGCAGCTCCGGAAGGACGTCAGCCAGCAGCAGGCTCAAGCGCTGCTGAACATTCACCGGGAATGTCTTCAGTTGAGCATGTGTAGTTTTGGTCGGCGGGGTCGACCATCGTACGCATTGCGCACGGAAGCCGAAGTGCAGCGTCTATGCAGCATTGCCAACATATCCGGTACGCGAGTGCTGGCTTCCGAGCACGAAAGACCGGGGGTCGCATCTCAAGAATCAACCAAGCATGCATTTGCCTCTGCAGATGAAGACGCGGCGCGCTTCTGGGCGACGGGTGTCGGTCAGCGTTTACATGGTAAGGCGAGAACCAACGAGCGGCATAGTTGTGGTTATGGCCGTGGTATATGAAAGGACCGCTCATCTGGTACGTGCCCACATTAGTCCGCCTCTATTCAGTGACGGGTGTCGGTCTGCGTTTACGTGGTAAGGCAAGAAACAAGGGGTGGCATAGGTCGGCTCATGGCCGTGGCGCACGACCTTTCGTCTGGTACGAGCCCACATTAGTCGCGTGCTCGGGTGCATGCTTGGTAGCGTGCGTCTTCACCCATCATGTTGCCTGTTCTGGCATGTCCGTCCAAGCGCGACGACTTGTACCTTGTGCCTTATTCTTCGTTACTACAACTTAGCAGAGGACCGACGCGACGTGTACTGTAAACGCGCTGATGTTGTTGTTGTTCTTGTTCCAGTTGTTCTTGTATACGCGCCCGACGACAAGACTGCATGTACATTCCGCCGTGCGCCAAACGCCCTGTAACTCGCTTCGACTAAACTCACATTCCAATATGCCACTGCACTTTCCTCTCCAGCCTGGCCCCATTCTCTTCCTCGCAAACATACTTCGGCACCTTCCACATCACCATACGTGCTTTGGAAACGCGGGCAGCTGCTTCACAAGGGCCCCCATATTTAGTTGCTCCTCGATAGAACGAAGAAGTCTGGACATCCCCCCTAAATTCTCTGCCCATAAGCGCACACTGTATGTTAGGTTTTCTCGTTAGTTGTTACGTCGTTAGCAGGCTTACGTCGCTCCGCCCTCGTTGTAACATTTGTGACATCCCAACGAGAAACGGAGCCCTTGCTCTTTCAATGTATGTACGCGAACAACGTGTTTGTAATTACTACTATTATAAGAATAGATTTCAGGTTAGGGTTGCTGGGGTACTATTATTTTGCCGTGCGACAAGCCTGAAGATAAAAAAGCGCGTGCACAGGAGAACTTCTTAAGAACAACCTATTCGTACTCTAATTGATTATCGTGCTGCAATGGCGTGTAAGGTGCAACGCCATTTTTCAACTCAAGGTAGCAGTCACGAATGAGTGGCCCAAACGCGGATTAAACAAGTAAAATTTCTTAAGTTAACTTATCATCACAGTTTCCCTCATATAAATTTGAAGTGTCACTAGCCAACAAAAAATTGGGCCACTCATTCTTGACTGGTACCTCAATGAGTGGGATGCGATTGTTACAGTGGACCCCGAACGGGTCGAGTCATTGAGTGGACATCGGTGTCCACCCCGGGAATGGACGTACATTCGTAGGGTGAGCTGTCGCCAAGTATCAAAAAGTGCAAGGCGAAGTGGATCCAGGTCATCGCCCTGAATCCATCGCCCTGACGGCCGGGCGAGATAATATGGCCATTATTGCCTTGCCCAGCAGGCGAAGTTTCAGCGTTCGCGGATCCGACAAACGGCTTCGTACGCTAAACGGAGCCAGGCACTTCCGGCAGACTTGCGCCGTTGACGCTTTGAGAAATTGAGACGCAAGGAAGCGAGTTGTTGTCAATCCGCAAACGATGTGTCGGGTCATATCATAGTACCTAACCGAGTTCGGTCGATAATAATTAAATTCACATTCTGACGGGTTACTTGGCGTATCCATATCCAGATGAAGATTCATATTTCAAAGACAGTTTGGATAGGGTTAGCTGTGATTACTTCGTGTTGGAAGCTTGAGGGGTTACTGCGCACCGACAGTACCTTGCGGGACGTTTTGGCTTGCCGTGGCGTCCAACTGTCGTTGACCGAAGAATGGCTGAGTTGTGAACATTTTAGGAACTGATACACGCTATGAGTACCTGTATGTAAGGTGCTTTGAGGGGTAGTCCTGGCCGATGGCAAGGGCCTTGGCGCTGCAGTCCGGGAACTTGCGTTCCCTTGGTGTAACTATTACGCTTCCCATATTTAAACTTATGAAGACATATTTAAGAAGCGAAGAACACTGATTGAACTACGTGATGTTACGGAGTTACGCACGGCGTAATTCTCAAGAATTACGGAGACGCATAGGAGGGTCAACCCTTTACGGTAACTATGCTGGTCCACAAGCACCACGCGAGGCGCATATACACACGACGGCCAGCTTGTGTCATCAGGCCAACTTCCTTGTGGCCACTTGCTAGGCAAACAGACACATTGTAGGTCATGTTGCCACACGGAGCGCCACGTCATTACCGGAACGTGAAGCACTTGTAACGTGCAGTAGGCAACGTTGCATCCATGAGGTTGCAGGAGGCAGAAAGACAGATGTCGTTAGGAGACGTATAGAGTGGCCGGCCTTCGGTTGTGAAGTTGGAACGTTGGGACGTTGGAGCGTAGGATCAATAGGAGACGGCATGCCGTACAGGGAGGAGTTTCAGTCTCTTAACCAGGGGTAGCATAAATAAATGGTCTCCCATTGTCTTGGCAAAAACATTTAGTTGATACTCTTTCCTCGATTTGTGGCTAATTAGGCACATTTCCCGGAGCAGCAGTTGTTCAGGTTATTTGGCAGTTAAAGGAGCGAGGGCGAACCTTTACAAGATGGCGATGGTTGTGCAGGTGCGCTATGTGAACGTGTTTCATCTAGGACGCCGCCATACCGCCTGCTACATGGCCCCGAATCTCGAGCCGCTTTGTCCCACCTTGTGTCGACCGCTCGTCAAGGAGTTGCAAACGCTCGTTAATTTTCTCACCTCGAGACCAATCCTTCCTTCTACACACTTTCCAAGCTTACATAATTCCCTGCACAGGGGCGTGTCTCTGGCCATTAGTCAGTCAATTTTGCACGGCCTGCTTCGGCCCATACATACAGTCATTCGTGCGCTAGGCCCGCTAGCATGGTATGGGCTAGTTAAACCTTTAAGGCGAATGCTGCTCAGCGTGATAAACACACGCATACATTTTCCTGCGGGATTAGGTATATGCACCAGGTTTATTTTTGTTTCTCTGTTTCAGGATCCACTCATCCATTCCTCCTCCGTTCTCGCCACCTTGCTACTTTCCTTACGAACCCTGCTGCTTGAAGCCCTACGCGAAAATGCAACCGCTTCTGACGACTTTTTACTTCCGTTCTCTCACCCAACATTGACCTCCCTTGCTGAGCTGAGCTGAGCTGATTGCCAGTAAACAACTCCCTCCATTCCCAGAGCTCTAAATTCCCAGCCATCACCGAACCCCATCGCCAACCAATCCCGACCTTCCCTTTCCGTTTCCAACGTCCATGAATCACAGCAGTCGGAGAGTCTGCGCCACGAGATCGTGCGTGAGTTTGTCCAAACTATATTGGCAGATCCCGAGATCCAACGCCGTGTACTGCAGCGGGTGGCCCCCATTATTGTACGTGAGGGCAATACATGGGAATGGGAGAAGCAACACCTGCAGAACGGAACAACGGGCAGGAGCTCCGGGTGGTAGATGATGGGGTAACTCGTGCATTGGGGCTATGAGGAGCTTGGGACGAACACCGCTTGGTGCTCGCCAGCTGCTAATCTGCTGACCTGCATCTGCCTATCCAGATGTGAAAAACCGGGCTTCTATCTGAATCAACGCTGACATCCTGCATATCATCTGCCTATCCGACAGGACCGCTCCAGCGACCTGGAGTCTCGGCTGGTAGACTGTGTGACGGGCGCCATGGATCGAGCTGGTGATATGATGGCGTCACTGGGCAAATGGCTCCAGCGCCACTTGCAGGTACCAAGACCTCCGCAGGGGCGCGCGTCCGGCACAAGGGGAGATGAAATCATATGTCCCGGCAATAGAAATCGAAGGGGTTGGGCACCTGGGAAGAGGCGTGTCAGGAGGTGTCCAGGCCGCGGGCATGAGGCCGTGTGTGCTCTGAACCAGGTGGGAACAAAGTTGCCAACCGGGTACCATCTTCCTATATGGTTCCATTTCTTTCCCCTCCCTTCCTAATGTTGACCGATAGACAGGTCTCCGCCCCTCCGTCCCTCCCTCCCTAGGTAAAGAAACGCACATTCGCATTTTCCAATCAGCATGTGTAATACATGCATATGTGACTTGACTTCATACCACTTGTACCCTGCTCATCTACTCGCACATTTTGAATGGTCATGTCGGGGTTTCTGTTTCACCCCGAATTAACGCTGGTCCCTAGTGTGATCAACAAACACACACATGTGCATGCCACCAGGGCATATAATCCCCACATGTAAGATGTGAGCTGTCTTGTACTTGACCTCTGTTACTTCTTACCTCTTATCATTACCATCACTAAATGTGTGCATATACACCTTGGATTTGACAGGGGGTGGACGGTACGGCTGTCCTGGCGGCAGCAGCAGCTGCGGCGGCCACGGCGGCAGTGACAACGGCTGTTGTGTCCATCTCAACCGCACGGCGCCGTTGACTTTCTTGTTGCGTTCCTCACTGAGAGCACTGGCTGCTGTTGGGAAAGCCCAGGGCCAGGGC
Source organism: Volvox carteri f. nagariensis (assembly GCF_000143455.1). Lineage (NCBI taxonomy): Eukaryota > Viridiplantae > Chlorophyta > Chlorophyceae > Chlamydomonadales > Volvocaceae > Volvox > Volvox carteri. The sequence continues at coordinate 187,085 of NW_003307625.1, forward strand.
GGTTGCGGCAATGTTGTCAGATGTTGTCATCTCATCATCGGAGGCCAGGGTAGACAGCCAAATGTACCGCACCTATCCCAGTCGACACACCAAACAAGTGGCCTTCCGGTGACGGTGTTGTTGGACGTCCATATGTGGTGCCATGTTCGGGTGTGGACAGTGGACAGTGGACATAGGACAGTGTAGGGGCTGACTGCACTTTAGTGCCGCACCCTGAACAAACCGTCCCTGTTTGCTGGTGTGCACGGCATATTTGTAATTTGGGGCGACCAATCCATCGCTGTATACAAAACCGCCATCTGTTAGTACTACACGTGTACATGTCTGAAGAGCGCCGGCTCCCGCACTAGCCATGTTGCCATGATAGCACCTTCTCAGCACGGGAGAGCTGCTCGGGAGTGTTATGACAAGTTGAACCATTACCCTCTCGCTGGCATCACATCGCACTCCTCTCGATACGCTCGGCTGGTTCCACGTGGTAGTAGACATCGTACAGTACGGCTCACATCCAAGCATAACATATACGTGCTAAGGCACACTTCCAACACCCGAAAAGGCTTTTTGGCAGACAGCAACATATACATGCTAAAGCGCATTCCCACGGTCTGCAGAGGCGTTTTAGCGGCTAGCTGCAACAAACAACCTCTTTTGCCTCTCTCCACAGTCACACTCCAATGCCGCACTACAGCCCATACATCCGCTCCATGGTGGCATTGGTCAAGGATATTACCCCCGAGACCAAGCAACCGTGTGCCACTTAAAAAAATGTCATTTTATTCGCCATGAAATAGTGCTAGTCGTACTAATGGCGAGGCGAGTTATGAAGTGATTGTGGCGACGCGATGTTAGAAAATGCTATAGCACGAGCTGCGACACCATACACTCCATTGCCTTACATCATATCTTTGACACCGAGATGCCAACCCCCCTCATCTCGGGAACCAGGTAAACACCTCCCTGCCGTCCAAACACGCCCGAAGCTCCACTTCCCGCAGCATCCTACCCCGCAGGCCGTGTCCGGTACCTGCTCAGCAATGCCTCCAGGTCCCCGTCCACTTCACCTTCACCTTCACCAGCCCCTGACTCCGATGATGCACCTGTGGCGACGGAGGCCATTGCGGCTCCACTGGCAATGCTCGACTCCAACAAACCGGTCCCCGACAAGGCAGCTTTTCCCCCAACCAGTGTTGCCAAAGCAGAAATCGGCTGCTCCAATTCCGTGCCTTGGTACTGCCCCCGCTGTCCATGTTGCTGGCCACTGGCGCTAGCTGTGCTAGTGGCTGCAATGCAGGTGTCCCGGAACAATGTGGTGCCCATGCCACCGCCGCTGCCGCCGTGGACGAGCATTGCAAGGGCTCGGCCACTAGCAGTGCCTGTGGCGGGCGGCGATTCAGCCTCAACAACAAAAACAACGAAGGCGGATTTAGGGTTCTGCAGCACGTAGTGGCCGAGGCGACGACTATACGGTACCTGCCCCTGTTGTGGCGGATAGATATGCCTCCTGTAATACCCACCTGGCCCATCGGTTCGTGAAGCGGCTGCTCCCGAAGCACATGGCCACACGGCTGTTTGGGCACTCCGGGGTGCAGCTGCTGCTGCGAGGTTCTCCAGCGCCTGCCCTTGCACACGGGGGTGAAGAAAGGGGGTCATTTATGTTGCCATATGGCCTACAGCCAGGTCGAGGACAGGACAGGGCATAAGGCGGATCGGACATCATATACACTGCACAATATGTCACGGTGCCAGCCCTGGTGGTATGGCCCTGCTGCACATGCTGCTGGCCCTGCTGCACATGCACAAAACCAAGAAGCGGAATGGCTTGGGAGCGAAACATCGCTTTCGGCAAGACGCACGGCGTGTGTACGCAGGTGCGCAGTAGCATTGTGCACGGGAGCAGGGGAGTTCGGGTCGAGGATTCCATAAGTCAGGAAATTTCCCGTGATGAGTGATAAGAACTGTCGGAACCTCCAGCTGCACCTTTTCGAGGAATTTCTCTTGTAGAACTGGAAGACATCTTCTGCCGCACCTATGTGGTGCTCCGGGGTATCGCACTGCATGTTTGTGGAATGAAGGCACAGCATGGGCGCTAGGGCCAGAACGCCTTGCACCTGGGCCAACAGTTACTCTATTTCAGGATTGGGCAAATTCATTAAGATGAATGTATCGGTTGTGCAACCATGGGGGCTAAGATGTTTTTTATTATACCACAAGCCATACCTTCCCAAAAGGGATCCTCGGACGCATCCATCCTGCCGTACATACCTCACGCTGTACCGCCATGTAAACTTCGCCAGATCGCTTCAAATCCTTTTCGAAACCGTCCCTAACAACGATATCGCCTGCGGTGTCGCCAACCGTTCTACGGCCTGGCCTGGCCTGATCTGATCCGGTCAGGCCCGCGGTCAAACCCCTAGCAAACCAACACCCGAGCCAACCACAGACACGCATGGACACGGTCACCCACCTTCAGCGCCTCCTCCTCCATTTCGTTTCCCGTCATATCGAGCCTCCTTAGCCGCGTGTTTCGCTCCCGCAGCACCGCCTCCAGACTCCTACATCCCGCCAGCCCCACCCCATTGCCGCGCAGGTCCAGTTCGGTCAGGCAGCAGGTGTTGCAGCCCAGTGCCGCCGCCAGCGCTGCTGCCCCTCGGTCGCCCAGCAGGTTGCGTGCGAGGATTAGCTGGCTCAGACGGGGTGAAGGACCCGCAGACACCGAGGCCCCTGAGGCCCCTGAAGGCGCACCGGTAGGTGGAGGGGCTCCAGCTCCTGCTGCTCCCCGACCTTCCGAGGGGACCCCACCTAACACGGCTGCCAAGTGGGCCGCTCCCTCCGCGCGGATCTTGCAGTTGTCCAGGGCCAGCAACGCCAGAGACGGGTGCACTGACACAGCCTTTGGGCGTGTGTTGGGGAACGACAGGAGGAGAAGGCGAGGGCGAGAGGGGGAGAGAGGGAGGCGGGAGGTGGTTTCGTCGTTCCTCGTCTGAGACGCTCTTTTTCGCCCCTTGCACAACCTCGCCTGAACTCGGGCCGTGAGCCCCTGTCTGAGCTGTCGTGTGCCTACAACCATAAACCAGCCCACATAGCCGCGCTTCCCCTCCACACGGTTACCCGTCCACCGTCCCTCGCCTTGCCTCGCTGCCACATCACGGCATAACCCAGCCCCAGACCCTCCTGCTCCTCTCGAATTCCCCGCCACCCGCTGAGCACCCGCGCAACCCCCCTGTGCGCCCTTCACCTCACTTTCTCGCGCACTCGCCGACCACCCGCCCTCTCGGCCATGTACGGCCATGTACGGCCCTACCTCGCCCCGCATAGCCGCCACAACCTGCCCATCGTTCGTCCGACCCGACATACCCACCCACTCCAATCCTATTCATCCTTGCCCGCGCCCTACCCCGCCTCCCACCTTGGCCAGATATCTAGCGCCCTCATCCCCCACGTAGCATCTGGACACATCTAGTTGCTCCAGAGACGGCAGGGCCGATAAGGCCTGGGACAGCGCTGCAATACCATCACAGCCGATTCGCGGGTTGTCCTGCAAGTGGAGCACCTGAAGTGGGAGCACAGGAGGGGAAGGGGAGCATGGCCGGAGTAGACTTGTTGAGAAAAGGTAAAAGTCGGGTGTGAGGGAGGATCATCGCTCTGCTGAGTGCACGACGATTAGCAGGCTTGTGTCTCTGTGTCTGTCTGTCCTTGTGTATATCTGTCTGTGTGTCTGTCTGTTTGTGTGTCGGTGTGTGTCTGTTTGTCTGTGTCTGCCTTGCTGGCTGCATGGGTGTCCTTGGCTAGGAGAGTCTTCTGAGGGGCCGCGTCTAACGTAGGTAGGTCTTCCCATGCATCGGTTTTTGAATGTGTAGTGGAGCCCCCTGAATAGAGCCCCTGCCCCCTATGGTGTTTTCTGTTTGATCTTGTTTTCGTGTTCTAGAGGAGAGAGCGCGCGAATAGGCTGGCCAGGCGAAGTGGAGGCAGGTAGCGGAGATGGTGTGGTGCCTCTCGTACGGCTCTCGCTTAGTTCGGTTCACAGTCTTCTGCGCCGCCGTGTTGCCTAGCCAGGAAGAAGAAGACCGCCCCCGCTAGCGTGAACGAGGGAGTGAAGCGCGCACGGAGGAACAGACGGACGTAGCCGCACGCCCGCCCCTGCACTGTGTTTCGGCCCAGTCAGGGGCCCCGGTGCTCTCGGTCCTTCCTCGGGACGAGCCGCCCATAGTGTAACACCCCATCAATACAGACAACACAGACAAACCCAAAGCACAGGCATGGATGCATGGATGGATGCCGTTCTGCACCAGGGTGCCCCAAAATGTCGGTTGCGCCCGAAACCCTCGGGCACAACCTATCCAGGCAGCCTATCGGGGCCCTGCCCGAAAGCCTCCCTGTCAGCAAGACATTTTCCTTCGGCCACCCCCGAAGCTGTCCCAAGCGGTTTTCGGGGCAAAATTGAGCTGATTACGATTCCATCGTAAAACGCTACATCGGCTGAATTCCCAGGTACTTTCATAGCGCCACTACTATAGCTTGTATGAATGTGTGAAAATTTGTGCGATACAGTTCGCGTATCTGCCGGGTAGGTTGATCCTAGACTTGAGCCTCAATGCACGTTTATACTTGTCCGGGATTGAGACCGGGTCAGGGTCCAAAATCCTTCCAATGGTGGAAGGTGAGAGTGTCCATAGTCGATGAACGGTGGTGACCTGGGACAAAGTGGACCTGCGAGCTGACCAGGAATGTTGAGCCAATCCTCCTTTCGGGCAAAACGGAAAATTCTCAAAATGTCGGGCCCGAATCGAGGTGAAGAACCTTGATTTAGATGGATGGATGGATGGATGGATGGATGGATGGATGGATGAATGGATGGATACGTATGTTGGGTAAACGGCGCGAAAGGGGAAAGAGAGGGAGACCCGCCACATCCCACACTTCGCTGGACTTTGCCCATCGTCAGTTCTGGTTGTCAACCCTCATCTCACTCTCTCTCTTGCTTCGATTTCCATGAAGGAAGAACCCTTCAGAACCCCCATCCTTAGCATCCCCCTCCTTAGGGTCCCCGGTGTACCTGCAGCTCCCGCAGGCCCCCCTTGATGAAGGCCCCATGCAGCTCGCGCGCGGCCTGGTCACCAAGCTGGTTGCCGGACAGAATCAGCTCCTGCGCAAGGGGTGGGGCCAGGCGAGGACGACTAACGAGAAAGAAAATAGCGGCTCAGAGCATCCAGACGTTAATGGCTTGTAACTTTCGAATCGCAAACCATTTGGTGCGCAATTGGTTCAAACCTGAGGGTACCATACCAGAGCAGTGGAACCAACCACTGCACCTGAAAGCCGTCCAAGTCAATCAAACAAAAAAGAATGTAACGAAGCATAGTTGACCGGCAAGGTAGTAGCCCTCCATGTCATTTGGGCACCGGGAAGAAGAACAAGACAGGACGAGACGCGCGGCACACGAAAGAAAGAAAAGGGGATACGAACAAGTAGGGTTGGCACGGGTACTATACTAGAAAATAGTGCTATACTAGAATAGTACCAGGAATAGTACTACATACTATGCGGGGCTTGACAGTGGCACTGGTTTACGACGCTCGTCCCGTGTCCGTACATAGTAAACCAGCATAGTAAAATAGTACTATGTATTACTTGATCAGCAGGCCCACTCCAAGCGGCGCCGCGGCATGGATGGCCAGACCCTCCTCCCAGTGGTTCCCGCGACTCGCGCCGGGTCATGGAGGACCTTGGCATGTTCTTCTACAGGAACAACGTGCATATTGACCTCATCGAGAAGCCTGAGTTGCGGAACCTGTTTGGGTTGCTATTATCAACCTGCCAAACCGGAAGCAGTTGATGGGGCCAATGCTGGACCGCGCCTACATCAAGGTTAAGGCACAGGTGGCGCAGGCCCGGCAGCACACGGGTGGCCAAGCTGCGCTCTGCTCTGATGGCTGGCGCAACCGCGCCGCTGAGCAGGGGATGCCGCTCGTCAACTTCGTGCTGATGCTGGCAACGGGCTCGGCCTTCCTGCGTGTCATGCGCGCTGCTGGCGTACGGAAGGATGTGCAGTTTATCAAGAAGGTAGGATGTGTGGATATGTTTACTTGTTTAGTGCCGTCTGATGTGACCTGAACGAATTTGCAGGCCCTATTGGTTGTACCGTTGGTCACTGACTGCGTGCTGCACCGTACTTTACACTCTGATTGAACTGCAGATCCAACTGTGGTGGCGGAAACGTTCACGATGCCCGACGACTATATCTGGCCGGCTGGGTGTGGGCTGTGGGGTACATGGCATGGCGCTGGTTTTCAAAGGACCTGGCCAAGGAGAAGAACGTCAAGTGGGTGGCCAAGATCTTCAATGCTTCTATCACCATCTCCACAGTGGTTGGTGATTCGGAGCGCATCCGGGCTTTGCTTGGCGTGCACCAAATGGAGAAGTATGGCAAGAAGTCGGCCATTACTGCCAACACCCCTACACGCTTCGCTGTGAACTACTTTGTTCTAAGCGACGTGCTGGAGATTGAGGACGCGCTGAAGGCCATGGTACGCAACAAGGAGGTGTGGCCTGGCGCTAGCGACGGGAGCTCGAAGGCGGAGGAGTTCAAAGCCGTGGTCGAGTGTGAGTGCAGTTTCTGGAACTTGGGCCCCTTCACGAAGGGCGCCAAGCTGGCGGAGTTCTGTGAGCCCATTTCCAAGGCGCTACACAAGCTGAGATGCGACAGCCCGATGCTGAGCCAGGTGTGAAGATCAATTAAGGTTTTGGGTGAATGGATGTGTGTCCCCTGTTTGCCGCGTTACTCAGTAGCACCGTTGCCCCTTACACTAAGCCACATCGTCCATCCGCCAAATGCTTCCCATGATATCTCCCATTACAACCAGTTGTACCCGGTCTGGAAGGCCCTGCTGGCAGCGGCCAAGGAGTTTGATGTGGCAAACACCGACTGCCCGGGGCTGTACGACCTGCTGAAACGGTGCTACGACAAGCAGGTCAATGCCTGCTGGTATGCAGTGTTCATGCAGCGTCCTACCACTACAGGCTTGAAACGCAGTTATCGCAGCTATAAAAAGGGTCTGCCCAAGGGTCCTTCACCCCGATCCGGGGCCCGAAAGTTTTGAGAATTCTTCTTAGGAAAGTTGTGGCCCTAGCTATGGGGGGCCCTGGTCAAAAATCAGGTATAAACGTGCATTGAGGCTCAAATCTAGCATTAACCTACCCGGCATATACGTGAACTGTATCGCACAAAATTTCACACATTCATACAGTCAGTCAGTGGCTTACATATCTCGCCCCGCAAAAAATAGCGTTTGAATGCTATATCCATTCTATATCGAAATGCCAAAGGAGATATTCCAGATAAATCGGAACGCGACAAAGGTAGCTTTCCATGGCTCCGAGTTTGACATACAGTTATACCATCTCAAAGCTATTCACAACAAGTGTGTACTCCAAACCAGAGGTCGGCAAACGCCACGGGTACCACGGGTCCTTCCGTTGTACCCGTTGCAGAAATTCAACTCTATTCTTCATCGCTGGTACGGCAGCCGTACGGCAGGGTGGAGAAATTCCCCCCAAAAGGCAGGTTTGCGCAGTTTTGAAGCTATAAACTTCATCATTAGGTTACCAAACCTTCCATTTTTGGGCACAACAAGACAACTGTGGCTTTAACAGCGATGGTGTAACGTAGTAAGTTTGGTACATCGGCCGCAGACACTCTTTCCTCGGCTTTTACCAAAACATTTCCATACAGTTATTCGACCCTGGCACCAGTACCCGTGACAGTTATTCAGGGTTTGCCGACCTCTGCTCCAAAAATAACGGCGTTCTTGTGCTTGCATTCCTATGCCGTACGGACTGCCCTGCGAATCAAACAGGGAGCAAGTGGCTGCACCGGGGCCGAGCCCCTTTTCGGCTTTGAAAAGCCGCCCCCCTAGTATAACATGTTAAACTGTATTTAATGTCCACTTTCAAAGTGGACATTAACTTCCGAGCGGGAAAATTCATAGTCAGCCATTTTCCTTCTTCAAGGCCCTACGTTGCCTTTTGTATTTTCCTTTATCCACAGCCGCAAATAGCCCGCTAACCAGTGGAATTCACAGCAGGACCGGTCGAATTGCCCACATTCCAGCAATTCGCCGACCAAACTGTAATGATTTGCGCATTAAATTACACCCACTCTTACTATAACAATGGTTTGGTGCCTTTATAGCAAATTGTAGTATGGTTCCGGGGCGCTTAGTGGAAACACCTGTCCACTAGCCACACACTAAGTCCACATTAAAGATAATGTTCGAAAGTTAGTGCGCGGCCAAGTGGAAACACCCTGTAATCCCGCCAATCTTATTCCGCCTAATCCGTCTTAATCCACGCGATGTTTCCATATGCGACGGATGAAGCCTTAATCCGTGACTTTTAATCCAAGTGGAAGCACCCCCCTAGTAGTGGCGCTATGAAAGTACCTGGGAATTCAGCCGATGTAGCGTTTTATACTGGATTCACATGCTACGTTACGTTGCGAAAACTTTTAGGTAAAAGTGGCCCTGAGAAAGTCACCCAGTTCACACGGGACATTACGACGACGTTGTATTCGTTGGCGCGAGCTGTGTAAAACCATCTCCATTTTATGTCTTTCAATGGCCAAAACTTCAGAACATCCCCTTAGAATTGCAATATATATTTGAAGGGTGATTGGCAGCCCTGCCTACTGCAATGGCACTGCATCCCGCGCGAGCCGCGATGGGGTTTGCCCTAGCGGTCGCGCTGGATGAAATTTTTGATAATCTTGAAGATATGTTCAATGCTCAGTGGCAGAGATTGAGCGTGTGGGCCGACGCGGCGCGGCCCATGCCGCCGGAAGTGCGGCCGACTTGCCGTTTCGCGGGTGGCTTCAGCCCTGATACTACAATGGGTTACATATTGGCTATGTAAGCGGTCGTGAGGGGTCGAGCAACACGAGCGGCGTTGTCCTTGTTCATTTTTATAATATAAGGCAGCGGTGTGACTAGAAATTCAGTCGGAGTGCAAAGCGCGCACAATTTGTCAAGTATGTGGTCTTTATAAGCGATTGGGCTTGGCCGTTTGTTATAACTCGCGAAATTGGCGACGCATTTCAAGTAACGGTACGAGGGGTCAGCGTTTGACGAAATTGAACCCCCCCCCTGGTCACTTTAGACTTTCCGTACACTTTACCGGTAACGTACCGTTACCACGTCCGAACCGACCACTTTTTCCAAAAAGTTTCAACGTAACGTAGCATGTGAACTGGCTATTACGAGGGAATCGTAATCAGCTCAATTTTGCCCCGAAAGCTTCAGGGGTGCCGAAGGTAAATGTCTGGCTGACAGGGAGGCTTTCGGGCAGGGCCCCGATAGGTTACTCAAGAGGGTTTCGGGCACAAACGAAAGTTTTGGTACCCTGGTGAAGAACCCTGGTCTGCCCAGCCAGGAACTATGCAAGGCACAAGGTTGGGACATGCCAGACGTAGGAGGGCTACAAATGGTGTGTTGACAAAATTCACCCCGCGGGCTTGAATCTGACATGGTGTGGCCACACATGGTCAGGTCAGGTAGTGAGCGACGCCCGGGTGGCTGCTGCACACCAGCGGAACCCACAACCAAACCTCCACCTCAATCACCACCACCCTCCTTTCTGTACTCGCCACCGCCATGAATGCAACGGGTGCCCCCACAAGTGGTGTATGGCACATGTGGCCTGTCTCCAGGACTTCCTCATGCTGCTGCCCCCCAGACCCACCTGGAGTCCCCTGCACGCCACCAGAACCCCCGACAGCGCTCCGGCCCCCTGTGTGCCGATGCCGTTGTGTGACAGCGCCAGCACCCGCAGGCAGGGGCCCAGGGCGGGAAGCGAACGAGCCAGCACCTAAGGGAGGGGGATGAGGTCATCGATAAGGAAGACATAGGCGGGGAAATGAAACATCATGATCAGCGGGTGAGGACTGGCGTGAGACATGAGAGATTCAGCTCCTTAGGCATCCCCGCGAGTATGCTTTGTCTGGTGTAACAGGAGATACAAGCTGTCCTGAGGCACATACACACTTACATACATACACACACATGGCCCAGATCATTCCAACACAAATGACATGCACAAAGGCAAACGGCCATATACATATCGAACGGTGAATACCCACTCCCGCCAACACAGGTGCGAGGGGGCATAAGGGACCTGGTCGCTGTCCACGCCAAAAGCACAGTCGCCTCCTTGCCCCGCAGCGGCAGCGGCACCCTCCAAGGAGTGGTGGTCCTCACCCTCTCACAAATAAACATACAACAGTGAACAAACATTGAACCCCCACCCCAATCTAACACAAACACACGCACATCAGCAGCAGCACACGAGACTCCTTCCCCCCTACGCCTCTTCCTTTCGCCTTCTCATCCCTTTACGGAATAATTCCACTTTCCTGGCTCACTCCGGCCTTTCCTTCCGCCATCCCAACCCTCGCGCCCAACTGGGGCCCCGGACCCCACCTCCATGTGCACACATCGCACACACCCCTACCTTACATCCGACGTCAGCCAGGTTATTGAGCGATAGGTCCAGGACTGTGCAACAGCTTGCGCCCGGAGAGGAAGGGGAGGAGTGAGGTGCCTGCAACCCACCACCTCCGCTCCCATCCCCATCCTCGCCACTGCCTGCCGATCCTTTGCGAGCCGCTCCCACCGGGGCCACCAGGGCTAACAACAGCTCCTCGACACCCTGGAAGAGGAAGCGGAGGTGGACGCCAAGGAAGGGAAATATGTCTCCAGTTGGCAAAGGCTTAACGGTGGTAAGCACCTCTCCGGGCCACTCCTCCGCCTGTCATGCTGTCTGGTGGCTACGACAACTGGCCGACCTAAACCGATCATTTACGGAAACCAACACGATGTCAACGCGGGCGCACTCGCCTAGACATGGCAGCCATGACGAAGCGGCGATGGAAGAGGTGCCCAGAAACGGTGCATGACGGGTGGGACAAAGCAAGCCATGATAGCAAACGGAGGTTGTCGAAGGAGGAGGTAGTGAAAGAGCAAAATAAGCGAAGAGCAGAGAACATTGTGCCCCGCTCAGCTCATGCACCCACGCAACCGGTACCGCACGGATTCACCGCACGTCCCCGGGACTGCCCTCAGCCCACTGCGTACCCTTCCATCCACGTACCTCGGGCCCCAATCCATTGTCCGCTAGGCAGGCGGTTTGGAGCGATCTCAGGACTCCGCCTCCTCCCCGCCTTCCCTTCCCTCCCCAGGACTCCGCATTCGCATTCGCATCCTGCCCCGCCTCCCATGCCGTCAGGAGAGCGGCCCCCACAGGGCCCACCTCGCAGCCGGTTAGGTTGAGGGCAGTAAGATGGTGGGGAGCGGCCTGCGGGGCGCGGGGCGAGGTAGGATATGGTTTGCATGCTTGTCGTGAAAGTTGCGGATGAAGGCGCGGGCCCAGACTGCTCCTAGGGGATAGGTAGACCTTCCCCTGTGGGGGTGTGCATACAATTGATGTAGGCGGTAGCAGTGCAGCTGATGACGACAAGGAGGCGGAATAGGGCTGAGCGGGCACTGTAGGGAGGAGGAGGCCTTTGTTAAAACACACGCATGGGTCTCGACAGAGGGGCTCCAAGTGTAAACCGCTCCCCCATTACCTGGCAACTCGGTTTGCTACTTGCCCCATAAGGATATCGTCTCGACCGCCTGGTGTATTTTTGCTTTTATGTAGATCAACATGCAGCATCTAGTCATGCGGGCCGAAGCATGCACAAGGCGAGCCAGTGCCTCGGCCGTATGTGTGCACGGATGCCGCAGGTAGGGCTATGCCCTCTCTCTGGCCCTGCCGGGCGCCACACCTTGAGCTGCGCTGCGACCAGGGCCAGCACCAGGGGACCGCAGCGGGAGCCGCTCAGATCCAAAACATTCCCGCAGAGCGCCGCGCCGTGGTGATCCCCACCACACCGAGCACCAACGGGCCCAGAGGGTGAACCCCCGTGTACCGCCGCGCCAGCTGCTGCTTCCTCCCGGGGTGGCTGCACCTTCGCGGTGGCGGTCTACGTACCTCTCCGGATGCGGAGGGATGGAGGGGCAGTGGCAGTGGAGGGGGTGCGGGTAAGTTGAAGTAAGCGCGGGAGAGGAGGTATAGCCCGCTGCACTATGACGCAACTAGGCAGCAGGTCCCCCGGGTGAAAGGACAAATGAAGGAACGACTGGCACAGAACGACAACGTATAAGTCAGGATATCCACAGATGTACGGTGTTATAATGCATGGTACTGTACGGTACTGTACGGTTCAGCGATTTTTTTCGTTTAGGACGGGCCTCAATTTATTCCAACTAAGTAACAAAGTTGCTAGGGTTGTCGTAATATATTCCTTATGAAGCGCCTCCGGCCCCAACACCCCCCCATAAGTTACAACTCCCCTCCTAGACCAAGAGTCATGCACGTCCCCGTCAGGATGCACAGGCCCGGCCCAGGGATACTTGGCGGCCCAGGCTATCAGCCATCTGTGGGGTTTCTCTTTCTGCTTGTCCCGCCATACACCGTCGCTCTGGCCCTTGCGGATGCGCTGTGTCTCAGCCCGCTTGGCATGGCGAGCATCCAGGTTGGGCGCCTGGAATGGATCGCCGGCCTCACCGCATTCACTGTTGTTGTTGTCGACCTGATTGGGCGATATCTTGGACTTATGCTGATCACACCCGCCATGGAGGGCAGGGGTAATGGCGCCAGTCATTAGTCGCCGCTGGCAGCAACACCTTGCCGATGCATTACCGACAACAATACCGCCATCCCGAACGCCCTTGATAGGGAAATTTCCAGGCTTATCTTGCTGTTTTGGTGTCTTTTCGACGTTTGAGTCATTGCCTTTTGCGTGTTTGGCTATGTGAGGACCGGTCATACATGCTGCTATCCCGCATTGACTCACGGGCGTGACCATCTTGCGGCCACCCTCATATCTATTCAATGATTGCAAATACGAAGTTCTGCACATAAAGGAGCAATCCGGCAGCAATGGACGTTTTTGGATGAGGGAATGAAAATGTACGGGTCGGCCTCAATTTGTTCCTTTTTTCCAGAGGCCAGAATGCTGATTTATTTTTTTTAAGTAATTTATTATTTATGAAAAAACGCTGGTACTGTACTGTGCGCGATGTGATGGTTGGCGCTAAGGCGGCAGTAGTTGGCATCGAGGTCAGGTACTCGAAGCACCCCTCTTGTACTCTGGACGCCTCCCTCTTCCCCCCATCCGGCTCCGCTGCCCTTCCTCTCCCTGCTCCCCCATATCCTTCCCTGGTCCCGCCACCAGCAAATCCTTCTCCCTCACTGAGTGCTGTCTGTGTCCGCTGTCCTTCCCTTTCCCTCGCCCATGGGTTTCCTTCCATTCTCCCTCCACTGCCTCAGCCCCCTTACCTGCAGCACAACCCCGTTCACTGACCGCAGTCCAGGGAGGAGGCCCGCCAGCGCAACAGCCAGGGAGCTCACTGCACAGAAACCCAGGCGCAGGTTGCATGAACGTGGAAATGACAGCGCTAGTAGCGGTGGTGGTGGCGGATTATCCGCTGCCGCGGCTGCTGCCCGCACACGCAGCGCCGCGGCCACCACCTCTGCGTCCTCGTCGGTGAACCGTACCTCTTCCGCCTCGGTGGACCTTGCAGCCGTGGCGGCCTTACCCGCTCCCAGCTCAATGACTTGGGACTGCTGGTGTGAGTCTGAGTGATGGGGCCCAGTTCGCCCTGCCAGCAGCGCCACGGGCACCCTGCTGGAGACGGTGATGTTGGCGATGCGGCTGACAGGGCTACCCAGGGCGGCCTCAGTGATGGTCCGGGCAGCGGTCGCGGGGCAGCCTACGCGGCCGTCAACATGTCCGGATTATGTCCCGATTTGGGTGGGGGTATTTCAATACCTTGACAAACCGCATCGTGTCCCTTTCCAAGTTCTTAAGGGGATGGAAAGCAATAACAGCTTATCGCGACCAACATGACACTAAGACTTGCCAGATACCGTAGCTAGGCGACCTTGGTGCTGCAAACGGCCATGTTGCCACAACGGCTCTGTGAAATATTCAAGCTGTCCTCCTTTCCTCGCCCTGAGGACAGGTGTCCCCTACCTTCCCGCCTACGAACATCATCTAGCCAGGTGCAACCCAACCACCGCCCGACCTCGCAGCGTCAGGGCCGTCAGAGTGCTGTTACCCCGCAGCACCGAACACAGCATTTCCAACAGCGGCGCTGTCCTCCCACCGCCGCCGCCATCTAGCTCTCCCCTTGGGCCGAAGTTCAGCTTCAGGTGCCGCAACCCGGTCAGTCCTGCCGCCCCACCCAGCCCGCCTGGCCCTGCAAAGCCGCTTCTGCCACCACTCCTGTCGCCACCACAGCTGCTACCAGGCGATATCGGTGCGTTGAGGAACGCGAGATCTGGCATCACTCCAGTCCTTGTTACGGCCAGCTGGCGGAGGGCCTCCGGTGGCAGCAGCGCCAGGCGGGTGTCGGGTAGGCCCAGGCGGGTGGCCACTGCGGCTGGGGTGGCTGGCGAGTCGGGGGCCAAGGTAAGCCGGGAGGGCCAGGCCTCACGTAGGGCGCCTGCGGCCTGAAGGGAAAGGGGCGGAAGTGGAGCCGTGCGAGTGGGACGAGGTACTGGTACCGGTATCGGTAAGTGACGATTGCGGCTGGACGGGAAGAACACCTGCACGCTGTGTGTACAGGTTGCCAGTATTGAGGTACATGTCCTGCTTTGCACATGAATCGTTTTCAGCAAGGTTTGTGCTTTTTTTTGCCTGATCAATCATGCCTGGATGCTCGTGCATTTGTAACGCCGGTGAGCTCGTGTTTGAGCCCGGTCCCTCTCTCTTCTCTCACATACATCTACACATACAAACATGTTCCCTCCTAACATACGTACATCCGCGGCAAACCCGCCATTGCGCTTTGCGGTGCTCTTTCATGATGTTGGCCTGTACAAGCACACCTACACTGCCGCATGGGATTTGGAAGGTCTCCCCTCGCGTGGGCAAGAGCGAGGGCATTTGGGATTCCTAGGGTACAACAGCTTTCCGCTAGCGCCAGGCGTCCGTTAGGACAGGTGTCCATTCCCGCATTTGCCTTTGCCCAGCGTCAGGCTCAAGATCAGATGGTGTATCCCACTGCCCACACATTCCCACGACTCGCACAGACACTACTTTGTGTGCCACGGTAGTGTTTCTTTTCTTGTTATTCCTTGCCTGCTCTTTTCGCCCCGAGTGGCTTCATATCTTTCCCTTGGGGAACTTCATTTTCCTCGAGCCCTGCTGGGCCTTTGTAATGCCATCGGGTGATGCCGGCTCCAACCATATCACAAATGGTACGATACACCCGTACCCACGCACCAGCTGCTGCGCTGGCAAGTCGGCTGGGTTTCCCCCGTCCCCTGGCAGCAGCGCTTCCCCCACGGCCGCCAAGTTCTCCAGTGTCAGGTCCGGCGGACTGAGCAGCAGCAGGGGACAGCCGTGCCGGGCAGCGGAGCAGAGCTCGACCCTGTCATGAGGGAGCCACGATGCCACGATCGGGGGACTCTTAGGAAAAGATGCCAGGAAGGAATTCCAAAGTATCAGACGCAGTAGAACAGCACACCCGCCAGCCACACAGTAGAATAGAACCGAAGGAACGGAGGGCAGCAGAGTGGAGAGCAAGGTGGGTGCATGTCATGGAGGGAATATAGGCCCTCATGTACATGTTAAGAGAAAGCTGGCTGCTGGACCGGAGATCCCCAGGACAGCTGCAGAAGGGATGAAGGCAAGCTGAGTATGGATAACAGAGCCGGGGTCCAAACATCACTCAGGGACCCACCCACCCACCAACTACCAACCTACACCCTCATCCAACCACTCCTATAAATACATCCGGCACGCGCCCATGCCAACCTCGCCAGCGAGCTCCTCAACAACTGGGCTGCCGCAATCACCACCACCACAGCCGCCCGGGCCACCAGAGGGGCTGACGAGCACTCAACGCCAAGTGGTGGGGGCCCCTGCTGCGGTGGCGGTGACGGCGTTGCAACAGTGGTGGTGGTGGTGGATTTTCAACGATAGTACGAGTGCACGTGAGCACAAGACAAGTATACGTAGCGGAAGGGGAGGAGCGCTGACGTGTACTAAAACACAGGGACGCAGGAAAGGGGATTGGGGACGGGCGCCAAAAAAACCTATTGGTCGATAAGCCGGTAACTTTCACACACTACATCAGGATTTAAACAGGGCTCACAGCACATAAGGGGCCCCCGAGCTGGAGTTGCGTTGTATTTCGATGGCGGCCACGCAAGCACTATGGTCGAAAAATGGACGCACGGCCGCGACAGGCAGGAGACAAGCAGCAGACGGGGCTCTGCAAAGTCCAGTGTGCTCTATTTACTCCTACATTTGCGCCTCGCTCATTGTGGCCCGCCGACCGCCCCAGCCACGCAGCCAGAGTAGTGAAGCAGTGTGACTGTGACATCGCCCAGATCACATCCACAGCTCCACGTGCGCCCTCCCCTTCCCCCATCTCCCACATGCCCCCACCCTGCACCGCTCACCTGCAGCAGCGTCAGCGGGTCCACATACACCCGGTAGCCCAGGGAACTCAGCTGGCCCGCCAGCACGGTGGCGGGAGCGGCGGCAGCGCTGCTGGCTCCAGAACCGCCCACAATGTATGCGCGGAAGGCCAGGCCCAGCAGACGCAGGTGCTCCGGAGCCGCCCCTAGCGCGGCCTCCACCGCCCTGCGATCAGTAAGCGCTGTGAACCCCATCTGGTGTCAGCGAGAAGAGGTTACGAGCACGCATGGCGGGGAGGTGCGCCCAACACACACCCATTACGTGCAAATTGCGGTGTGGTGCGGTGCACTCGAGGCTCTCCGTGCCCACCATTGGGATCTCCTTCTCCGGGTTCCTGCCTTCTATCTTGTCTTGCACCCCGACAACCTCAGGCCGCGGTTCCTCAGGTAATATACCCATGTGGAGAACAACACCCCACCGACAAGCTTTGCAAATCACGGCAGACCTCTTGCCACTGACATAGGCTGCAAAAGCACTAACCAATTGAACGTCGGCCGGCGGTCCAGACACCATCCCTCCCTCCCTGGGCCCCTCCCTGGGCGCCGTCCTCAACCCCGTCCCACCTCGCGTCGGCCAGCTCCGCCCGCGCAGCTGTCCTCCGCTGCAGCTGCATGAGCTCCCCTAGCTGCTGCCGACCAACTGCAACAGCCCGACTCAGGGTGCGGTGACTGTCAGTGCGGACTGCATCAACTGCGTCCTGGGCAGAAGCTCCAGGTGCACCTGTGCTGGACGGACATGTGTGTGGATCTTATCAGGAGTAAACGGACATTAGCGTTGGTGGGGGCCGCCGCGACAGAGAGACACACTGTCACGTGTAGCGTTAGCCTGAGCTAGGCTGGGGTTGAGGTACGGTAATGGGGGTTGGGGAGTTACGTTGTCCCGGCATGCAGCACCCAGACTCCTCCTCGCTCGGTGAGCACCATTCGCAGGACCTAAGCCCCCGCCCCCGCCGGGGAGCACCACCCGTGATGCGGCCTCTGAACCCCACCTGCATGTAAAGGCGATGCAGGGCCCGCAACACCCGGATGCCCCCTGGCCACTGACATGGACGGAGCGGGACCCACAGACCCAGTAGAGGCCGTCTGGCGGTGCTGGTGGGGGTGCTGTCTGCCCCCCTTCTCAACCATCTTCGCAGGCCTGAAGAACAGAGGCGCATCAGGGACCAACAACCACATGGGAGGGAGCGGTAGAGAAGAGCAAGCCGTCCTAGGGCGCGCCGCGTCCTAGGGCGCGACCTGGAGGTGAACTCCCCACGGGGGAAGTGTGCTGCGCGAGCAGTTTTGGGGATAGGGAAGTCCAGGTCTGCATGTCCGCGACGACACGGAAGGCTGGTGGTGTTGGTGCATGATTCCAGACCCTTTGCTGCGACCTTGCATGGCATCAGCCTTCCCTCGTATTCACGGGTCGATACAAAGAAAGTGAGCTAGATGGCTCCTGGAGGAGTCCCCGGGGACCAGGCCCTGGCCATGATCATATGCATATTAGCCACAGCTTAATCTTCTGTGTTGATAAATTGCAAATGTCAGCTCCCCTCTGGCACCGGCTGCCTACCAGGCCTACCAGGTGCACCCTAATCCGCCCCAACCTGTCTTGTTAGGTTGGCCATTCCCGTGGATCTTGATCCTGTACGACCTAGTATTTGCAATCATGGCGCCTGCCTTCCTGGCCCGTTCCCTCACTCCGACCGCTCAGCAACACCACATACCATGGCCCACAGACCTTAACCTAGGAGCAATGCGAAGCCACTCCCCCCACCCTTGCCTGCACGTCCAACCCTGCCCTTGCCCTAGTGCCTTTCGGACCAATCTCAATCCCCACCTGCCCCCAACGTTGCTGCTATCGTCACTCCCGGCCTTTCCTCCCTGATGCGCTCCAAAGCTCCGATCCAACTCACGAATGCTCTCTGCCACTCACATATTTCGCCCTGAGCCCCCACGGGGAACATCGGGCGATGTCGTCAGCGTCCCCATCTCCGTCCCCGTCCTTGATGCCACGACGGTGACACCGACTGCGGCCGTCGCGGGGTCCGGAGCCCGGGCGACCGCTGCCCTCTGTGTTGCCAGCTCCGCACGCTGCCATGCGGCCTGAGCCGCCGCGGCAGTCGCCTGAACAGCCACCTGCGTCTCCGCCTGCAGGCGTGCGCGGACCCCAGGCAAAGACTTCTCCAAAGGGGCCGATGCACTCAGCCCTCCTACAACTCTGCCGAATAATCGTTTCTCTACGGTGCATCTCCTATCCCCATTCCCCATCATACGTGCATGGTGAGTGGGGAGCTGCGGAGTGTCGTTCCCTCTGCAAAGGCTAAAGAGGTGCCACGACCCCTGATAGCGCACCTGTTTCGTCGCCAGCCGTAAAGCAGCGCGCTCCGATTCCTCTGCCGCCTTTCGAGCTGCCTTCTCTGCCTGCGGGTTTCGCCAGTACCCAGTGCTTAGTGGTGTAGTCGTGTGGATGCGGGTCAGTGTCTGCTGAGTGCTGTGTTGACAGCAATCGGCCAATTGCAGGGCGAGTTCGAGGTATGGCGGAGGGGCAAGGCAATTGTGTTTTATGAGTGAGTAACTTGTTGCCCAGGACACGAGCAGAGGACCACAACACACCAATTGGGTACGGACATCGTATCCATAATGTTCCCCCAACCCCCCTTCTAAGAAGGGTGCCATGGAGCGCCAAACCTAGTCTAGGCCATGGCGCCCTTCCTCAATCCTCATCCACCCAAATTTCAGCACGCTGTGCGGGATACAGTGTATTCGGCACGTACCAGTCACCGCTGCTTACCCTCCACCATGTACACAGTGCCTCAACCACTGAGCACTCGCAAGAGGAGGGGCCCCCGTCCGTGGGCCCCCGGTCGGCGACTCAAAGAATCCCCGGCCTCACCTGTAGCGCCACGATCACCGTGTCTCTCTCCCTCCGGGCCTGAGATGCTTCCCCGCGCTCCGATTCTAGGGCAGCCTCAAGGGAGGCAGCCTGTCCATGGGGGCGGGGTTTTAAGGAAACCAGACGTGAGCCCAATGCCAGAAGGCGAATACCGCCATGGGCGACACGTGCTCCTGCGGCTGATGGCCCTCAACCTGAGCACGTGCTGCTGACCTTAAATGCTAGCACCGGTGTGCAGCCAATGCAAAAGCATAAGCACGCGAACTAGAAGTAGACTCACCTGGAGACGTAACCATAATCATGATGAAGGGAAGAGCAATCGGGGCAACATACGGCAAGGTACGAGAGGAGATTAAACATTGAGATGGAACGAGGAAACGGATAAGCGTGTAGATTAGAGCGCATAAGAGAGTGTAGATGCGCGGTAGGGTTAACCACCATACGGCGGAGGCAGGAGGAGAAGCAGCGGGGAAAAGGGGGACCATCGAATGGGAACTAATAAGGGACAATGGAAATGGTGGGCGAAGGAACCAGAAGACGAACGGAGATCAGATGACAAGTGAGGAAACAAAGCAACGAAAAATACGGAACAAGCAGGCTCCGGGGAGCAGGACGAGAAACAAAGTCCCGGTGGGCACGGAGACACAGGCAGGCAGGCAGGCAGGCAGGATAAGGCAGTAGCATGCAGGGGCTCAGGGTATAGGAAAAGGAGCGGGTGTGCGATGTGTCGGGGCAAGAGGGTCGGGGTTCGCGGCAAAGGAGGGTTTAACGAAGGATAAACCCGACGGGGAGGGGCCGGCGTAGCGACAAATACATGGAAGCAGCTGGAGGGGAGGAAGCTGGGAGACAGTGGCAGCTACAAGGAAGCCCCCTACAGCAGGGCGGGGCAGCGGCGGGAAATTTGAGAGCCGGCGTGCAATACCGACTGACACACTACGGCGAGCTAGCAATTGGGACCTGAGGAGGACAGAAGCCGGGGAGGACCATGAAGGCACACACGCGTGTATAGAGATACACATAGGTATACACACACATACGTACCTAAGCACCGCGTTCGACATGACTTACATACACATCTAAAGCCCAGCCACTGTGCACCCCATTTGCCACCCACCACCACCCCCGCCCCACCATCTCAACCGATTCCTAGAGCATAACATATATTTCCCCAATCCCATCCCACCATGGCCGCCATCTTCCGCTTATCCTGTTGCTGATGCCGCTGCAGCACCTCCACCTCCCGCTGTAGTGCCGCAGCTAAAGAGCGGGCCGCGGCAGCCTCAGCTGCAGACTCCTCCATGGCCTAGGAAGGGCCGGTTGTGCGAAGAAGAGGTAGAAGCGCAAGTCAAGATATCATTGACACCACCCGGTCCTAAAGCGCGCGCTCCACTCCCCTCACCGCATCCTTATTCCGGGTCCCCCTTGCACGCCGCCCTCCCCGAGCCCCCCAACCTTATGTGCCCTCGCCAACTCCTCCTTGAGCTGTGACACCGTCGCCGCCAGCTCCCGCTGCGCGCAAGCCAGCTTGTTGTCCCGCCGCTGATGATCCTCCTCCATCGCAATCTAAGCTTTAAAGGAGGAATGGCAGGTACAAAAGGGATTCTAAATTTCCCGCCTCAGCGGGAATCCATTGCACCCAAACGTATCCAAAGCGGTCGTGCGGGCGATTACCCGACAGGTACCAATACAAGTGTGTCAGCAACGCGTCCCCACAACCTTCCCCTGTCCCCTCCCCTGTATTGGGCTCTCTTTAATTTCGCCCTTCACAAATCAGGCGGAAGGCATCGAGAACCAGCGACAACATGGGGTCCCCACGAGCTGCACGCGCAAGAACTGCAACACCATAGCGCCACGAACAACAACCGCAACCGCCACAAGTTGGCAGAAAACCCAACGGATTGACGGGCCCGCATGCGGTTTCCTAGTCGAGCGTAGTCTCCTGAGTGGCTTTCTGTATTAGCTGATAGCTGTATTCTGAATTTCTGTATTTACTGAGACCATCCTGGAGCCGTGAAGTCCGCTCGTGCAGGCCCTACACCCGTGAAGGCGGCCATGTCTACCCCACCTCCTTACATGAATCCTCGTAACCTACAGCAACCACCGCGCAAGCAGCGCTCCACAAATAGTCGTGTTTCTTAGTAATCCCTGTCCCGCCCTGTCTTGCCTCTCCTTCTCGTGAGCCGCTCTTACCCGTGTCAGATGCAGTCCACCCCTTTCCTCACCCAAGTGCACACAGCTCCTTCCCCACCTACCGCCCGCCTACCCGCAGCTGCGCAGTCAGCACCCTATTTGCCATGCACAAATATACCAAATATACCACCAATGCTGTCCAAACATCTAGATCCCCACAGCTATCCCTTCTCTCTCTTCTTGCCTGCAAGACCTGCGCCTGCTGCTTGGACGCGACCACCCGCGCTCGCAGCCGTCCCAGCTCGTCCTCGGCCTTGAGCGCACGCTGTCTAGTGGCCTGGTAAAAAGGAAGGTCAGGTGCGGCAGGCAAGTGTCACGGCCTCATGGGGGCAGGATGCAGGAGGAAAAGGCAAATAGGGGACTCATCGCAAGGTGTATGGGTCGGAGCCCTTGGCAGCAGAGGAGCCCGGCAAAAGCGGACCGAAGGGAGGGGGTTCTACAGGGCTGGTGGCCTGCTGCGGCACACAATCTCCCGCCCAGCCCCGGGCAAGGAGATAAGGAAACGACAGTAGAGGCCTGGTGAGGAAATTGAGCTCCCACGCTAGGATGCACTGCTCGGATGCGTTTTGTGTCTGTGTGGGTTGTTCGCTGTGGCGTGGCCCGCTGGGCTCTACCCGAGGCATTCCTCAGGTATGGCCAATATGCGGCCCGAATGCGCTCATCCAACACCAGAAGGCCACCTTGTCGCCGAGGCAGTGAAGTAATGGATGGGCGGCGCACCCGAACCTACGAATGGCCATCCGGAGACTTCTATAGCATGATGGACTCCGCAAAAGCCGTAGTGGTCACCTTAACGAAGGGTATTTAAATCTTTTCCCCAGCGGGTGATGCGGGTCGTGGAGGTGAAATGCACTCCCCTAGGGGCAAGTTGCCGTGCAGAATTCATTAGATATAATGGCCCACGTGTACACAGTTCGAGCAATCCCATGAGATTCAATGCTGGTCAGGCTGGTCCAGCCTGGTCAATATGAGATTCAATGCTGGTCCAGGCATGGCAGACAGTCAAACCCGTTGTAGTGGTTTATACAAGGACATTACTAACACAATGCAACCATGATACTAACGCCCTTCCCTCTGCGCCGATCCGCTTGTCGTCCGCTCCCCCACACCTGCACGTCGTCCGCGAGCTCCTGCGCCTCCTTCCTCGCGTCCGTAGTGCAAACCCGCGCCGCCGCCAGTTCCGTTTTCATGACATTTTGGAGCCGCTGCGTGAGAGCAGGTGAGGCGAGCGTGGGAGGTTTAGGAAGGTTCAACCGCTGACTTCCCAACTTTTCTTGTATGCTTTCGATATGAGGACGGGCCCCCTCGGACTGTGCGGTCCAGCTAGGTGGTGCCGAGCCAAGCCTATCCCGCGCCATCATGACCCCCACCCTGACTCAGTACGTCGCAATCCCGACCCAGAGCCATATCGGTTCCACGTATCGTAACAACCAGGTGCCAGGTCGGAAAAGGGAGCTTCAGCTGGTACAGCTCTTAAGGTTATCGCGTTGAGGAGCAGCGGGCAATGGTGCAGCTGGGCCTGCCTGTTCCCCCTCACCACGGTCGCCACGGACGCCTTTCGGTCAGTTCTGCGTTTGATACTCTCTTGCCCTGGCAGCAGCTTGAATCGTGTGTGGTTCGTCTTTCCCCCTTCACCTGCTGCCGTATGTGTCCTGTGTTCCCTCCCCTTCCCCCGTCCCTGCGGCCGTTCATCCCACTTTCCTCTAATCCCAGCGGCCCCCTCGCCCTGTCCCTTTTCCTCCCGGCGGCACCTGGTGCTCCTCCAGGGCCAGGAGCAGTGCGGCTCGAAGCTTCTCCTGCGAAACACAGTTATTCACGGCTCGCCACCGCATATGGATAAGTTCTGCACACACATACACTCACTATCCCGCGGCACGCAGGAACATTCGGCGGAGCCAGCTAACCACCTGGTAAGGGCGGGTCGCTACTGGTGCCTTCCACAAGCCGGGCCCCACGAGACTTGCGGTTTGGGGAGGTGAACGCGGCGACCAGCACCCGCCTTGTACCTTGCTCTCGAACATGGTGGATCTGCTTCTGCACACTTGCATCCGCCCCTTCTAAGAAGCGCCCCGCCGCCACCCTGGGCCCCTTCCCCGAGGCGTCGCCCCATAAAACTGGGCTTTAATATTCCATTTGGTGACTTGGTCGCCATGCTACTCGCCCTGCGGCCCCCGCCGCCTCGTTATGTCCTCGCATGTTTCAGGGATGTGTCCTGACACTATTAGCCAGTTTAGCTTGGGGTCCCATCAACGATGTTTTCATGTGGGGTCTTGGCAACAACATAATCACCTCCCAGGCTTGCTGTACCTCTGCGGTGGCGCCCGGCGGCAGTGCAGCTTCGATACGCGCCAGGAGGATTGCAGCGGATACCCCTGCGTCACTGGCGGAGGCGCCGCCATCGTCACCTTCACCGGCGATGTTAGCGACCGCCGCAAGACCCACATCCAGCGGCACGTGCCGGATCACGCTGGCAGAAACACTTCTCTGGCCGAAGCCATCGTCAACAGCACCCGTTGCTGCTGCGACCAGATACGGCTCCTCCCGGGGGAAAGTCTGGGCCGGCGTTTGGGCCAGCAGGTCCGGGTTGGTCCAGGGCCGCAAGTCGGCTTTGATGTCGTGCTGTACCTTTGAGCCACTTCCGCTGCTTCCGAAGGGCATCACTGAAAGGGGACTGCCAGCCATAGCGGCGGAGGCGGCTGCGACGGCAGGTCCCGGAGATGTGGATGGAGAGGTGCTGGCAAGGCCGTCCCGGGGAACGGCAGCAGGCTGCGCATAGGGGTTTTCGGAGTGTTCGGAGGAGCTTAAGTCCAAGAGGGGAGCCATGGGCAGCGGCGTTTGAGGGGTGGCAGGTTCCAGAACACTGCAGCGCTTATCCCTAGCCTGTCCACCGCAGGCCACTGTGACGGGACTAAGCTGGTTGGCGAACAGCGCGTTACAATCCGATCTTACCCTGGGTGGCACGCGTAATAACGACGCGTGTGGCGGCGGTAAAGGCTGCTGCTGTTGTTGCGGCTGTAAAGGACTTGCAGGGTCGGGGGGCCCTGCATGGATGAACTCGTACTCGGACGAGCAGATGCGGGCAGCCAACCGTCCAGCCACCCTATTGCATATGCTAACCCCCACGCATACCTTGTCCTTGATCTGGGGCCCTGCTGAAAGGGTGGGCTCGAGGAGCTATCGCCGTGTCAAAGAAGCCATCCGTGCTGTCGCGCAGACTGCCGTATAAGTACTCCCTTGAACTCTCGACCTGGATGGGGTAGAAGCGCGCTTCAATGGATGCAAGAGGACGGCCAGCAGGTATACGCACCATGGCTGTGTTGTGTTGCGTTAGTAAACATGATGCGTTCGCAAATGAGTATACGGGTCTGTATAATTGCGGAAGGCATTGAGCATGGTGTCGTTTGCACACTGCTGCGCCTTTCGTAATCGCCGCTATGAGGAGCGCCTTTTGCATTAGCCAGATCCCCACCGAGCTGTTATTCGTGCACCTCACCTCGAAAACCGTTGCAAGAGGACCGACCTCCGCCGGGTCAAGGTCCTCTGGCGGAGGCATGACAGAAATCCATTTTTCGACCTGGACCTGCTTCTTTTTGCCGTAGCCCTCCGGTGGGCCGGTAAGCTTCCGTCCCGCAAATGCGAGGGAGACAGCTTTGGGCGCCATTATCCCAGCCAGCTTGTAGGCAGCTTTTGCTTGCTGGAAATATGTACTAGCGGACAGCAAACCCCATACAGAGTGGAATTGTCAGCCGCATTTCAATTAGATATGCATATAGTGCAGACCAGCCGATGTACCGTAGTGATACGAAAGTTTCGCGCCACACCTTTCGTTTTGGGCCACGAAGTGTGTCACAGTGGAAAAAGCTCTATGGGGAAAATTATTTTCTTGTCGCGAAAATGTGTGGCACGAATGTGTTGTACGCCGTGTACATGGTGTAGAACGGCCAGAACTGAGTTTTTATACGCCAGAACTGAAATTTTCATATAGTTACAGCTTCCTTTTATTGTATATAAATATAGTAAACGATATGTCCAGCAGTTTGGGAGCTTTGACGCTGTCGCTCCTTGTTGTGGCTTCCCTGGAGCCCCGCGAAATGTGTGTTCATGTAAACAAATGTGTGCCATAAAAACTGACAGCCCTCGCGAATTGGTGTAACAAAACGAAAAATTCCAGCTATATTTTTGGGGTACCCGCGAAAGGTGTGGCGCGAAACTTTCGTATCACTACGGTACATGCCTTACTACTTAGGTCCATCAAGGTATAGAAGAGAAAAAACGATGTGCCATGCTACGCATCTGCACCTGTCCTCTTGACGTTTTGAATCCTTGTTGCTCCGAAGCCATCCTTCAAGGCTTGGGTTAAGCGTTTTTCAGCTATAGTTGTGTTCATGTGAAGCCTATCCCCGCGGCATGGCAATTGCTGGCATCCTCCGGTCGCGTGTCATGTAGCCTTGAGCTTTTGCAAACCTGCCGGGCCATCAAGCAAGCCCGTTGGAGGCGCATGGCTCGGTTTAGCGTACGAAGCCGTTGGCCAGCCGCTCGGGCTAAACCTAATCTCAAAAAGTGCCGCGTATCTCATAGTTGAATTCTGAGATGTCAGCGTATAACTTGAGCACCCAGCTTGTGTTACCATTTGCCCGCACGGGCATTCCGACTTGCCACCAGCAGGCCGACAACTTTGCTTTCATTTCTCTATGAAATACGCAAACTGCTCCTTTGTACATTTACTTTAGCCAATGCTCGGGGCCTCGGAGACTTGCAATGTGCCGCGATGAAGCTCGCGGCTGTGGGGCGGACTGCTGAGGCCGCTGGCGCTTCGGGGATAAACATCACAGAAAGCACCGAACTTCCCCCAGCTTGCGTTACCATTTGCCCGCACGGGCATTCCGGCTTGCGGTCTGCCACACTGTCCATGCGGCATGCACCCGGGATGGATGCGATTCGCGTGGAGCCCGCAGGCGGTGCTGACGATTCCGCCGGTGCAAGCTTAGCTCCCACACCATCAGCACTGCTGCAACAAGCACACCTCCCACCGCGTTGACACTACCTATCAATTGTCACACGTGCCTCGCTAGCTACCGGCCTGTACGGATGCAGGGGGTGCCCGCCCTTTTTCCGGCTTTGAGGAAGCCGACACCCGACTTGTCTATTGAGATAGTGCTACCCACCCTGCTGCTCAGACGTCGTGAAGATGAGGATGCAATTGCAGGGCCACAGGGCCCCTGGGATTCCTCTTCCCGGCCTGGTGCGTCGTGCTCCCTGCGGCCGCGGGGACGTGTGCTACACCTCCTGACCAGGGCTAGCGTCTCACAGTCCAGAACGTTAGTGACCATGGCTACCTCTGCATGAGGACCTATCGCCTACTTGGATAGGTTTTTACTGACATCTTGTAATCCTGGTTGCGTCATGCGTTTGCTTGGGGAAGGTGGCAAGTCATATTTTTCACCATTGGCTGCTCCGTGGATGTTCGTGCAGTTCCGGACTGCAACCTCTATTGTGCGTGAGGGCGGCATCATAAGCCTATGGAAGGGCCTTCCTCCGGCAGTTCCGCGGGGCTTCTTGTACGGAGGGGAGTAGGTGGAATCAGCACTGGGACGCTTTTGGGCAGTGCGTCCTTCCAGTGCACAAAGACGTTCATGCTAAAAGGCCCGGGGGCACACTGTCGTGTGACTCAAAAAACTATATCCTTAGCATGGTAACCTCAACTTCCGTGTGTCTTCGTTGGCCAAGATGTTCACTGGACGCGGTAAAGGTGTACGGTGCTGTGCGCGTTCACTTGGTTTCTGTAACCTGGAGCGTGGTGCACATGCCACCGATGCAGTCGGGTGCAACGCAAGAGTATTTATTAATTTAATATATGCGCAGGCTTGGGCTTTACGGGCCATGCAAGGATTCCCCTATCACTGGGCGGCAGGCCTTGGCAGGAGAGTGAGTGCCTCGGGGGCCAGCAGATTTTAGGTTCAAGGCTATGGTCGGCATTATCAGCGGAGGTGTAGCGGCCGGTGTTACGAGTCCCCGCCAAAGACAAGACTGCAAGCCAAGGGCTCTCGACGGCAGGGGACCTGGGGCATCGTGGGCAATGTGGTCAAGGAGTCGGGTGTGGCAGGGCTGTGGCGGGGAGCCGCCCCAAGCATGGTGGGCCAACAAACAATCAATATGCTTATTGCACTTTTCCTAGGTGCATATCCTCCGTCTGGTACGTGTTGGGGAAACACTGGACCTACGGCACCCATGCCAAGCGGGTTTCAGGCGGGGTTTTGGCACCGCTCAACCTGGTCAGGTGGCATCGGATCGCGGGGCAGCCGCTGTTGATAATAGTACAGATTGACTTTGAGAAGGCCTTTGATAGGGTGCCTCGCGAGCATATGTGGCTTCGGTTGCAGGAGAGGGGGATTAGCGGCCCCATGCTAGATTCTCTGAGAAAAGCGTACAAGAAGGTGTCCATGGTGAATAAGGTGAATGAGAAAGTGGGAAGAGAGTTTGAGTCTAAGCAAAGAGTGAAGCAAGGGTGTCCTTTATCTACGGAGCTGTTTGGACTCTTCATTGAGACACTAGCTGATTTGATTGATACTCATGACCTTGTAGAAGCTGGAGTACGTAAGCATGACACACCCCTTGTGGACAGCAAGCGCGTCTCCCTTACTGTTGTATGCAGACGATGTTAGTCTGCTAGCGACGTCACTAGAGCGAATGTCTGAGTTGCTACATCTTGTGGACTTGTTTTGCGAAGCCTTTGGGATGGGACCAAATGTCTCAAAGTGTGAAAGGCTTGTTTTTGCATGTGATGGCACCCAGCAGTCGGAACTTAGCGATAGATGTCAACAGTTACGGCTATCAGGCCAGGTACGTACCTGCCAAAAATAGCGCTCGCTATCTGGGCTTGGTATACGGGCCAGAACGGCCTTTTAGTGCGTGCCGTCAGCAGTTATGTGATACAGGTCGGTCCGCTATGTTTTCCTTAAGCGCAAAGCTGGACAAAGTGAAGCTGTTTGCCCCCGATGTGCGAATGCGGTGCTTTGCAGCCCAAGTCCGAGCAATTCTGTTGTATGGCTGCCAGGCGTGGGGCCCTTTTGCGCTGGCAGAGGTCGTGGACAGGGCGGGAAGGCGGGGGGATAAAGCCAACCTTGCGGAGGGCATGTTCGAAGCCTGTTTGAAGGATAGCGCTGTCCAGCTGCAGATTTTCTTCATGAGGCAGGTAGTGGGGACGGCACGGCCATCCCACAGGCTGTTGTATGCGGAGCTGGCTGAACTCCCCTTACAGTATTACATGGTGAAACAGGTCCTCCGTTTCTGGAACCACCTTCAAAAGCAAGTGGGATCCATTGCTCATGCAGTTTTACAGCAGGAGATAACCGATGCTCTGACCAACCCGGAATGGGAGGGTTGGGGAACCTCAATGTTACGACCGTTTTCCTTCTTGGAGTGCAATGTTTGGAGCGGAATACCACAAGTCATGGGGGTAAAGGAGCGTGTTGACTGGTTGTTAAGTAGACCTCTCCCTGAAGGAGCGGTGATAACGGCACTAAGAGAGCGTTTGATGAGCGGCTGGGACCATGCGCGTCTGACTGTCTTGCCAGAGGAGTACCCATCAGATGGGAAGCAACCGGGAGTGCAAATGGTGAAGTATAAGCACTGGATGGGGCTGCCCTTTTCAGGAGCTGCAGCCGTCATGTGGCCAACACATGCTAAGGTTTTCATTCCTCGTTTAGCACATCGTAAGATAATGCAGTTTCGTTTATGTTGCTGGGCTTTGGAGGCAAACAGAGCACGAAGGGGCAAGTACCATGTCCCCAGGGAGCAGCGTTTTGCCGCTGTTGTGGTACTAATAGCCGAATCGAGGATGGAAAACACGTGTTATTGGAATGCCCAGCCTATAATGATATTCGTGCTGAAGAGGGATTCGATCATCAACAGAGCATGTTGGAGGCCATGAAATGGGAACCGGTACATCTGGCGAGGATGTTGGAACGTATGTGGGTTCACTCAGTTATCCCCTGTGGATGCTAGTCTGGGCTGATGTGCGGTGTTTCCTGTTCTCCGGGGCTTTTAGGCGTTAGATATTGCCCTTGGGCCCTCGGCTCGTACGGGTAGTTTTACAGGTATGGGGTCAGGCACTCCCAACCATGTAACACACACACATATCCTCCGTAACTGTTTCCCACGTGTTTACCTCTCCGACCTGATGTGTCTCACGTCCCAGACTCGCGCGGCACTCCTCACATTATCTCAGGTGGCTACTTATGACATTGTAAAGCACGAGGTAATGCGGCAAACAGGGGGTGACGACTATCTTCCCACATTCCTTGCAGCCAGTTTAATTACTGGGCTTGTGACCACAACAATAACAATCCCCGTGAACGTCCTTAAGACTAGAATGTTCGTAGCAGGTGCGGACGGGGCCCTGATGAGGGCATTTGTCAAACAATGTTATTGTCTTATGGAGCTAGTTGGAGCGGTTTCGCAGGCGGCTGTAACCAAAGGATGATGGCCTGAGGCATGACGGCTTGTACGGCTTCTTCAAGATTAGTTGATGCCGGATTCAGCGCTCCCTGAGAGCAACAGTAGATATGGCGCAAGGGTGTTTGCAGCTCACCTTTCCCATC
The DNA here is from genome assembly GCF_000143455.1 of Volvox carteri f. nagariensis. Classification (NCBI taxonomy): domain Eukaryota; kingdom Viridiplantae; phylum Chlorophyta; class Chlorophyceae; order Chlamydomonadales; family Volvocaceae; genus Volvox; species Volvox carteri. The sequence goes on from NW_003307625.1 coordinate 217,274, forward strand.
CCTGCAGGGCTGGTCTGCAAATTATGCGGGGCTTGGACCACTGACAGCAATAAGATTCCTTATTTCCGAGCTGTTGCGTCTGCAATTAGGCCTCGACGGTTTGTTAGACTCTGGAGACCGAATTATATGTAGTTTGCTTGCATACACGGCAGTGCAAATCCATGATCCCGCCTTCATCCCTTTCAAGCTGACCACGTGCGTTGGCAGGAACATTTAAATGTGTAAGTTCTTGAGTCTCGTGAAGTCCTTTACATGCTTTTGACAATGAGTTCTTGCGTATACAGTACTATGGCGGCCATATAGTGTACAAAAAACTATGGCGGTGCCCTATGCTGTGGCCAGGGAGAATTTCTGGATGGCTGTAACCACTATCGAATGGCACATGTTCGTAGGGTTCCGTGTGCTGCCTGCGCATCTTGCAACTGGCTCATGGACTTATGCCGGGTTTATAGGGAACTTGACAATATCACAGCCCAGACGTGTCAATTCATCAAGCAAAATCATGTACACTACCAGCGTAATGACAAGACGATAGGACAAACATTAACTCACTGGCGGAGTTGCAGTGAGCTGTTGCGTGGCCGCATCATGTTATATTGCCGCAACGAATCTGTAAACCTGCTCCCAAGAAGACCAAACCGGACATATTGACTAAATGCAATCATACTGGAGGATGACGCCCTCTTGTTACACGAGCATACCACCCATTAAAGGCCAAGTCGCAAGCCATCTTCATAAAGACTTCACCGCTTTCTGGAAAGCAACCACGTGCGAAGCGTTCTCTGCCCGAAAATTCCCACTACACGATGAAACCCTATACCACCGGGTTCTGCGCCTTCGCAGAAACATCACATCCCTTAAAAGTGCAGAAAGGACTAAAAACGGACCACAACCGTCCTTGTGAGCATGCAGAGACAGCATGAACCCGAAAAGCAACAATCTAATCTGGTGACGGTACGTCGACAACAAGGTTGTGCATAGGCCAATAGCTTACACCCGTTCAAAACTACTCAACATGAGTTCAAGTGCGGTTCTTGTCCTCATCCTGCATTTCCGACGTCCAGAGAGTAAGGTTGTCCCTGAGAAGCTGCATGATGAGAGCGCTGTCCTTGTAAGAGTCCTCGCCCAGTGAATCAAGGTCGGAAATGGCCTCATCAAACGCCTTCTTGGCAAGGTTGCAGGCAAGGCTTGGCTGGTTCATAACCTCGTAGTAGAATACGGAGAAGTTCAGCGCCAGACCCAGCCTGAAACGTCACGCGGAGACAAATTAGAATCACGCTGCCCAACGGCACCTGGCTACAATAGAGCAATGAAACGCACCTTATTGGGTTGGTGGTTGGCAGCTCATCCGCCCTCAACTGGGCGTCCTCATACGCCCGCAAGGTCTTCGCTGCGGCCGCCGCTTTCTGCTCGTCGACCTTATATTCAGAGAGATAGCGGTGATAATCCGCCTTCATCTTCAAGTAAAATACGGCAGCCTCCGTGGTCTGGGCGCTAGGAATAAGATACTTATCGAGCAGGTCCAGGATCTCCTGGCAAATTTTGTCCAGCTCGCCCTCCACCACCGCGCGGTACTTCTTTATCATGGCCACACGCTTATCATTCCCCTTGGACTGCTCGCTCTGCTCAATGCTCTGCAGGATACGCCAACTTGCACGGCGAGAGCCAACCAAGTTCTTGTAGGAGACGGACAGCAGATTGCGCTCCTCGACGGAAAGCTCCTGTTCGGTAGCCAAAACTGCCACCTTCTTCATCTCCTCTACCATATCCTGGTAGCGCTCCGACTGCTCAGCGATCTTGGCGCTGTAAAGCGCCAACTCGCGCGAGGTACTCTCAGCTGCCATAGTTGTTGACGTTTCTGTTTGGGAAAGCGCCTAGACTAGTTCCCAGGGGAAAGCTTATGGCAGAACGGGAGCACCGATATGTGGCAGGTCGTAAAAAGAAGTGAAAGGGGTGCATGTACGGCACCATTCAGTCAAGCTCTCTTGTCATGAGGTACAGTTACATGGTTTTGAAAGGTATTTTCTGGTGTCCTGAAATGCAGATTAATTTTTTTCTTAGTAAAGCTTTCGCTCTATGTATTGCGTCATATTCGAGTTTCGCAGTTCTCAGGTTCCACCTTTCCATGCCTCCAGTTATGCAGTGCTCTGGCTCCAATCTTTGTTAGCATCCGTTCATGTTTGCTGGGCAATTAGCGAATTTCGTCGGTCCTTAGTACTACAGCGCCAAATGAAACGGTATTTCTCTAACCTCACAGCAAAAGCATCATGCATTAGAGAACACTCTAGCTGCTCACCGCTAAGACGGAGCCAGGATACAGATCGTGCGGAAAGCCTAAGTCCTTCCAAAATGTTTGCCCCTGAAATGTGCCCTTCAAATGCACGTAGCGGGCCACGAGCAACTTCAAGGTTAAGCGTCAAGGACTAGCATGGTTTGAATAATAGCCCGCGGTCAACATACAGAGGCCACTCCGTTTTGAGTAAGCCCACAATCTCCTCCAGACATCATGTTGAGTAGCTGGTGTGTGCAAAAGTGCAAATGTTTACATGAGAACGGTCGGCAGCAGATAGGATTGAAAAAATGCGGGAGGTTGCCGTACGTCATTGGCCTCCTTTTAATTCAGCTAATCTGTGCCTTATCATATCAATGCTGTGTTGCTCAGTTGTATTTGTCTATTAGTTGGTTTCTGGCCTGAAATTTATCAACTGGATTTGGTCGCTTTCATCCTGCCCAAGTCGCACTATGGCTGACCATTACCGTGCTCTCCTTCAGTCCAGCTCGGGCAGCGATGCTAGTGCTACTGCTCCATTCTTTGGTTTCATCGGCGCTGCTGCGGCGCTGGTGTTTTCATGTAAGTTGGTGGAAGCTGTTTTCTTGGACACAAAAACAAGCCCTCTTGACTGCTTGAGCACAAATAAAGGTCCCGTTGAACTCTTACGTATGGGTCGGAATTCTTGTTCATTTCAGCCTCCTCTTGTTTGAGGTCTTCTCATATGGTGGCCCGCAGGCATGGGCGCCGCTTACGGCACAGCCAAGTCTGGCGTGGGCATTGCATCTATGGGTGTCATGCGTCCTGAGCTGGTTATGAAGAGCATCGTGCCCGTGGTCATGGCTGGTGTGCTTGGCATTTACGGTCTGATTATCGCTGTGATCATCTCTACCGGCGGTGAGACTTGCGGTTTGCCCGAAGACTTTTTGATGCAGAGCCAATGAACTGTCTTAATTCGTGCAGTGAACCCGGTAAAGTACCAGCTCTTTGATGGTTTCGCTCACCTTGCATCTGGGTTGGCTTGCGGTCTGGCGGGATTGGCTGCTGGCATGGCTATTGGGATTGTTGGTGATGCTGGCGTCAGGTATGTTATCACAAAGCTTCTACAAAAGGTTGATAGCGTTTTTGATACAAGATACTTGTGCCTTGTAGGGCGAACGCGCAGCAACCGAAGTTGTTCGTAGGTATGATTCTGATCCTCATTTTCGCTGAGGCGCTGGCTCTGTATGGTCTGATTGGTAAGTACCAACGCCTTAAGAATGGGAGATGTTGAGTAAGTGCGATAGTTGATCACTTTTCCTGTACGTGCAGTTGGGATTATCCTTTCGTCCAAGGCCGGTGCTGCTGCAACCGCGGAGTAACATGACAATCCAATGGTGTCTGGGATCTTAACGGCGAAGGGTATGGATTTCACGTTTTACTTGGCAGTCTTGGGCTTTTACCTTATCTTCCAAGTCGTGTAGGTCGCTTACATGAGGCAGAACTTCTCGGGCAGCGTGGACTGGTGTGACGCAAGTGACATCTTGGAGGGACGCTGGCATGGGTAGTAGTGATGCATGCCGTAGATGTGCATATGACGGCTATCCTTTGCAACTTGCGTCCTATGATCTATGCGGCGTGTGTATGCTTATCCGTGAGAACCTAATCATTCTCCTGTCTTCGGACTTTGTACTGCTGTAACTTCGCTGGTAAATTATATGCGGCTCTTTTATAATCTCCTGGTGGCACTGGGGACCATTACCGGTGCTGGGTGGTCCATGGTGTATACGCAGAATCTTCTGCTAATGCTTTCCGTTCGGTAAGTACTGCTGCAGCTTTCAAGAGAGGAACTGATGTGTAGACTGACGATTAAAAGGCGTGTAATGGTCCTTTGGGCTTACACGGCAGTGGCTCGGGCGGTCATTCTGTTCACCGGTCGTTTCCCTTGCTTGCCTTTTCGAGGCTTTTAAATTTTTATGGCTCAGCACCGATAGGACAACGGTAGAAAGGTATGTCCCGATGGTTGCCTGGCATTTGCAGAGTGACCACATCGTGAGCTATGATCTGCCCCACGAACTACCAGGAAATTCACGAACCTGCAGCAGGATGTAACCTTCAGCATGCTGCATGGTAGGGGATGAATAATCAATACAAAGAAATGAGATTGACTTTGTATCAAGAAACGAAGGAACAGACCAGAGTTTTCGCCAAAGTGACCCATAACGCTGATCAGTTACAATGTTTGTGAAGTTCAACAGATAAAGAAACAGAAGATGCTCAAGATAAAAGGAATGAAGAGCTTATTGTGCAGCCTCCAGCCAGTAGCTGACCAGGAGTGCTGCATCGTGCAGCATCGCCCGCACACGGTCGAGGAGCGTCTGGTTGAGTCGCTCCACCACTCCGTTCTGCTCCGGGGTGTACGGCACCGAGTGGGTGTGTGCGGTGCCGTGCTGGTGCAGCCACTGCTCCAGTTGCTCGGCAACGTACTCACTGCCGTTGTCGCTGTGCTGCATGTGCACCCGTGCATGGTTCAGGTGGCGGGCCTCCAGCTATGTCACCATGTCCTGCAGGACTTCGCCCACAGCACTGTCCAGCAGGTCAGCAAGTAGCGTGCACCCCCTCGGCCTATGGTCGGCATGGGCCCGCACAGGTCAGAGTGTACACACGCACTGGAGGTCGTGCTGCAGCCAGTTGCTGTGGCTGGGGTGGGCGGTTGCGGTGGCCTTCACGGTGACACAGGCCTCGCAGACGGCCTCCACCACCTGGCACAGTGCCGCTGGAGTGACCTGTGGTCCCTGCACCAGCTGCTTGCTGATCAGCTGCTCCAGCACACGGTAACCAAGGTGGCTGTACTGGCAGCGCAGGTGCTGTGCTGCCGTGAGTTCGGCGACTGAGCATTCAGCAGCCCTGGGCCTGCCGTTGCCTGGCTGCCCTTTGCCGTTGCTGTCACTGTCCAGCTGGCCTCCATTGGTGCGGCTGCCGGCGGTGCTGCCACCACAGGTGCTGGGGATGGCGGTGGCACTTCTGCCAGCGCTGCTACCTGCAGCCTGGCCCCCCCCAGCTCAGTTGCCCGTGGTGCCGAGGGCATAGACGGTGATGTCGGTCGGCGCCTGCAGGTCCACATCCATGCATAGTGCCCACGCTCACTCCATGCGGTGATAGACGGGCTGTTGTGCGGGAGGCTTATGTGTGAAAACCAGCAGCCCGTCTTGTCCGTGCTCACACAGTGGCGCTATGTGGAGCAGCTGCTGCAGCACCACAGCCTGGAGAACGCCAAGCTGCACGCCACCCCGCTGCCTCAGGGCACGCATGCTCTGCCAGCCAGCAACACCCAGACGACAGTGATTGATGGCAGTGACTACCGTGCACTGATGGCCGAACTGAACTACCTCACCATCAGCACACACCCGGACATCACACACACTCTGAGCATGCTCGTGCGACACATGCCCGCCCCCACCAAGGCCCACATGGGGCTCGTGCTGGGAGTGCTGTGCTACCTATCTGGCACCCGCACACTCAGGCTGTGGTACCGTTGTGACAGCAGCAGCAACACCAGCAACTTCGGTGGGTACAGCGACACGGACTGGGCCAGCAACCCAGCCACCCGCTGGTCCACCATGGGCTACACATTCATGCTCGGCAGTGCAGCGGTCAGCTAAAGCAGCCAGTTGCAGCGCACCGTGGCTGCCTCGTCCGTGGAGTACCAGGCCGCCACGGCAGCCATGCACGAGGCACTATGTGGCTGCGCAAGCTGGTGGCGACCTGGACCTGTCACCAGGCGCCGTCAACATCCAGCTGGATTCACAAGCCTCGGCAACAACCCCATCACGTCGGTGCGCTCCAAGCACATCGATGTGCACCACCACATCGTGCGAGAAACGACCACGCACGATGAGGTTAAGCCCAGCTATTGCACCACCACCACCATGGTGGCTGACATTCTCACCAAGGCACTGGGCGAAATCAAGTTCGTGCACTGCCGCACGGTGCTGCGCGTCACTTAGATCACCAGACCACCGTGTGAGGGGGAAATGGAAAAAATGCTGAGGGCTTAGAGGAAGTGTGTTGAGCTAGGAGGGCGCCAAGGGTGCGTGGGCAGGCGCCCGAATGGGCAGGTTAATGCCTGAAGGGGCACCGTAAGCAGTGCATACGGTGCTGTGCAGTGCTGTTTTCCGTGTGTGTTTGGACTGCGGCACCAGACTGCAAAACCAACAGGCTGAAGACTGGCAAGCTGCGATTGTGTCTGCTGAGCGTTGAGCAGCTGGCCTGGACCGCGGACTTGCTGGCCGAGCCCCTGCTGTATGCCGGTAACGGCACCTCAGACTCATACGTTTATGCCCAAGCAAGGGGCTGTCGGTGGCAGGTCGCGGACCTCCAGACTGCGTGTAATGGCCAATGACTCTTAGCCGTGTCTGCTAGGTTCCAGTGAGACACCGTCTGTTCAACAGGTTATGAGCCCCGGCTTCCTGCCTCCCGTGCTCTGACAAGCATACCTCCCACAGCATCAGCACTGCTGCAACAAGCACAGCTCTCACCATGTTGACACTACCCATTAATTGTCACACCTGCCGCCCTAGCTACCGGCCTGTACGGATGCAGGGGGCCCCCACCCTTTTTCCGGATTCAAGGAAGCCGACACAGGTTGTTCATGTTTTTTAAAGAGGCGGTTCTGCTGGGATGCTCCAGATCATAACAATTACTTCCTGGCATCCTTGCATTTCATGCTACAAAATTCGGTGCAAAGATGTTGGTGGTGGGTTGTTCCACTGTGGGCTGCTCGCCCTGAGAAAGAATGGGCACTACGGGCTTTGCCAATTAGTGATTGTTATTAGCATTAATACATTTATTCAATTCTAAACTCTAATAATCGGTTTATCCAACTTATGCACAAACTTACTGCAAAATTTGCGAATTCATGTAAATGCCAAGGGGCCCATCATCAAACCTACATCCACTTTACACATTTAAACCACACAACCACCAAACACCCCCACCGAACAAACCATCAGGATCCTCCACTTTGCCATGCATGTGCCATCAGAATAATACTAACAAAAGTGATAGTGAGCCGAGGAAAGGAACCCTTGCCAGTTTAAATGGGGGGGACAAATGGTACAACTCGACTGTAATCACCAATTCAGATGCTTAATTCTCCATACTGGCATTCTTCTTTGACTTCGTTAATTGCTTGTAGTTTTCTGTAGCAACAGGTAGGAATGTGTGGGCAACTTGCACTATAAGACCAATGCAACAGAACAAACGTTTTTGGGCGGGGCCCCAGCGCGAAGCGCCCAGGGGGGCCCCGACCTGTAGGATTGCCCATGTCCGTGTGTGTGTGTGTGTGTGTGTGTGTGTGTCTGTGTCTGTGTCTGTGTCTGTGTCTGTGTCTGTGTGTCTGTGTGTCTGTGTGTCTGTGTCTGTGTCTGTGTCTGTGTCTGTGTGTGTGTGTGTGTGTGTGTGTGTGTGTGTATGTAACGGACCAAACATAATATCTCGCCTGGATGAAAGGCGCTATCGGTAATATGTAGCATTCTCTATTGCAAGGTATCTCGCATGTAGCTAACAAAAATCGTATGAGCACAAACAACTTTGGCTGCCTCAATTGACCGAGCTCATAGTCACATCAACGCCTCTCGGGCTAAATTAAGCTCAAAAAGGTGCTGTGTCTCTCATCATTGATTTCCGAGATGACAGCGTATGATAACTTGAACACCCAGCTTGTGTTACCATTTGCCCGCACGGGCATTCCGACTTGCCACCAGCAGGCCGACAAATTTGCTTTCATTTCTCTATGAAATGCGCAAGCTGCTCATTTGTACATTTACTTTAGCCCATGCTCAGGGCCTCCGGAGACTTGCGGTGTGCCCCGATGAAGCCCGCGGCTGTGGGGCGGATTGCTGAGGCCACTGGCGCTTCGGGGATAAACATCACAGACAGCACCGAAATTCACCCAGCTTGCGTTACCATTTGCCCGCACGGGCATTCCGACTTGCGGTCTGCCGCACTGTCCATGCGGCATGCACCTGGGATGGATGCGATTCACGTGGAGCCCGCAGAGGGTGCCGACGATTCCGCCGGTGCAAGCTTAGCTCTCACACTATCAGCACTGCTGCAACAAAGCACATCTCCCACCGCGTTGACACTACCCATCAATTGTCACACGTGCCACGCTAGCTACCGGCCTGTACGGATGCAGGGGGGGCCCGCCCTTTTTCCGGCTTCGAGGAAGCTGACACCCAACTTGTCATACTTGAAAAGCCACACAGCCCACTTGCAAGCATGTGGGCCTAAAACTTTCCAAGGACAGGGGCAGGAGAGGGGGTAAAGTGCCCAAGACCACCTGGCCACCGACAGCCCCCCCAACAGCCCCCCATCCCCCCCAAGACCACCTGGCCACCGACAGGCAATCATGATAGGGATGAGCGGGAGCCAAAGGAAACATTTAAAAGCATTATGGAGATTACTATGAAGACCTCGTTGCGTCACATCCGCCTACGATGACCTCGAACACTTTGTTCAGTCTCTCACCTTTAGTAGCATTTAACCGAAAGCGTAAGGTGAGCAAGGCGCGATCATTGACCAGATCGTCCAAGGCGATTGTGGGAGCTGGCTTGCAAAAGGCGCAGGAAGAGAAGTGCCCTGAGCCTTGTGACTCAACAGGGACAGTGACCATACATGTGTGTGTGTGTGTGTGTTTGTTTGTTTGTTTGTTTGTTTGTTTTACATGGTTGCGGGTGCGTGACCCCTTACCTGTAAAACTACCCATACGAGCCGAAGGCCCAAGGGCAATATCTACACGCCTAACAGCCACGGAGAACAGGAAGCACCGCACTATCAGTCTAGACAAGCGCCCAAAGGGGATAACTGAATTGCGGTGAGCCCACATACGTTCCAACATATTCGCCAGACGTACCGGCTCCCATTTCATGGCCTCCAACATGCTCTGTTGATTATTGAATCCCTCTTCAGCACGAATATCATAATAGGCTGGGCATTCCAATAACACGTGTTTTTTGGGCGGGGCCCCAGCGCGAAGCGCCCAGGGGCCCCCGCCCTGTAGGATTGCACATGTCCGTGTGGCCGTGTGTACAGGGTGTTTCCACTTGGCCGCACTCGAACATTAAGTTCAAAAATTCATCTGTTACAGAATGCGCACATTCTTCCTATACAAAAAGCTCAACCTCAGTTGACAAAGTTTTCCACTTGGTAACCACCAAATATCAAATTGCAAATCTTGGATTAGTCTAGGATCGATCCATTGCAAATAGATCATATGCGCTGG
>NW_003307625.1:226856-227971 GCF_000143455.1 Volvox carteri f. nagariensis
CCTCCGGCTCCTTGTATCCGAGCGCCGCGTCCAGCCAGGGCGCGTCCATCGCAGGCCGCGCCCATCTCGTTGAGTCCGTCTGCAGAGCACTTCCATGACCGCCAGCCCAGCGCCTATGATCTATCTGCAATGGAACGATTTTAGACTATTCGTTCTGGGGCTCCTGGAGGCCCATAGAACACGGACCGGCGCATTATGCGCGCCCTTCTAGTCGACCACGCAATGCCTTCCATGTGCTGTATTCCACAACAATCCTATGCGTTTCGGTGCTTTTGGACGGGTACGAAGCGAAAAGTCCTGTCATCAACATCGGCAAGGTCGTGAAGCGCGCGCGTGAAGCCCTTCGCTAATACTGGATTCACATGCTACGTTACGTTGCGAAAACTTTTAGGTAAAAGTGGCCCTGAGAAAGTCACCCAGTTCACACGGGACATTACGACGACGTTGTATTCGTTGGCGCGAGCTGTGTAAAACCATCTCCATTTTATGTCTTTCAATGGCCAAAACTTCAGAACATCCCCTTAGAATTGCAATATATATTAAAGGCAGGGTAAGTGGTTATGGGCCCCCGCCTGCTACTTCCGTATTATTTTTTAATAGTTTGCTTTATAGCCAGTTCACATGCTACGTTACGTTGAAACTTTTTGGAAAAAGTGGTCGGTTCGGACGTGGTAACGGTACGTTACCGGTAAAGTGGACGAAAAGTCTAAAGTGACCAGGGGGGGGGGGTTCAATTTCGTCAAACGCTGACCCCTCGTACCGTTACTTGAAATGCGTCGCCAATTTCGCGAGTTATAACAAACGGCCAAGCCCAATCGCTTATAAAGACCACATACTTGACAAATTGTGCGCGCTTTGCACTCCGACTGAATTTCTAGTCACACCGCTGCCTTATATTATAAAAATGAACAAGGACAACGCCGCTCGTGTTGCTCGCCCGCGCACGACCCCTTACATAGCCAATATGTAACCCATTGTAGTATCAGGGCTGAAGCCATCCGCGAAATGGCAAGTCGGCCGCACTTCCGGCGGCATGGGCCGCGCCGCGTCGGCCCACACGCGCAAGCACTGCCATTGAGAATTGAACATATCCTCAAGGTTGTCAAAAATTCATC
>NW_003307625.1:231456-233925 GCF_000143455.1 Volvox carteri f. nagariensis
GGCTTATGACGTTGCGTACTCGCTGACAGAGCTCCATGAATTGTTTGTCAAAAATTTCAAGAGCATACATAAACTATTCCACATTAATGAATGCCATCAACTACAGAGGGTATCGCATGCAGGTAAGCATGGTGAACGAGGAGCACAGATGAGAACGTATGCGCAGTAGAACCCGATCTCACCGGCAGCAAGGATGATGAGCGTTGCAGCGTAAACTGCTGCAAACGAAGTCGTGAAATGAGACATGGCTAATAAAGATGAACTGCTAATCGGACAGCACGTAAGCGACTATTTCGAGAAATTCAGAATTCTGATAGAGACTTTGTTCATTTGCAAAGCCGGTAGAAGGCATAGTAATATACTCGGCGTCTTCGTACGACTAATACCGAAGCGCGCGAAAATGACTAGGGAGAATCTCCAACAAGTGCCTTTTACGACAGAGATTACGGATTTGCAGTTCGAAAATGACTAGCGAGACTCTCCCTAGGGGTGCCTGTACGACACGGATGAAAATGACTAGCGAGTTTCTCCCTACGGGTGCTTGTACGACAATGAAAATGACTAGCGGACGTAAGAAAGGCGGGGGCATTGAAGGGTGATTGGCAGCCCTGCCTACTGCAATGGCACTGCATCCCGCGCGAGCCGCGATGGGGTTTGCCCTAGCGGTCGCGCTGGATGAAATTTTTGATAATCTTGAAGATATGTTCAATGCTCAGTGGCAGAGATTGAGCGTGTGGGCCGACGCGGCGCGGCCCATGCCGCCGGAAGTGCGGCCGACTTGCCGTTTCGCGGGTGGCTTCAGCCCTGATACTACAATGGGTTACATATTGGCTATGTAAGCGGTCGTGAGGGGTCGAGCAACACGAGCGGCGTTGTCCTTGTTCATTTTTATAATATAAGGCAGCGGTGTGACTAGAAATTCAGTCGGAGTGCAAAGCGCGCACAATTTGTCAAGTATGTGGTCTTTATAAGCGATTGGGCTTGGCCGTTTGTTATAACTCGCGAAATTGGCGACGCATTTCAAGTAACGGTACGAGGGGTCAGCGTTTGACGAAATTGACCCCCCCCCCCCTGCCCCGCCCGGCCGTCAGGGCGATGGATTCAGGGCGATGACCTGGATCCACTTCGCCTTGCACTTTTTGATACAGGGCGATGGATGACGTACAACAAAGGTCACACTTGGCAAGAGAACATAAGCCTGCCAAGTGAAGACAATTTAGTATTTCTTTAATGAATAAAAGGAATGAAATGCTGCTAAAACATCCAGTGTTGGAAAACGTAGGTGGCGCCGCAACGCTCACCCTCTGATCCGCACAAAGCCTTGAGGAATCATAAGACATGATTGGATGGCGTCCCAGTAGCTTAAGTACTCAGTCCATTGCTGGCACAGCAAGCTGACGTATGGATGCGCGGGAAGCCCATGACCCAATCTCTTGCCGTTTCGGACATAGGGACCATATAGGCTTAAAATCAATGAAGAATGTTGGAACAAGCCGTTGATTTGCTTGTTGTAAGCAAGGGGTGCGGCTTTACACAAAGAGGCTTTACAAGAATGGAGTGGGAGTCATGCACATGGGCGCCCTTGCATGGCATAAGGAATGCGAAACATAGGTTGATAACGTTCGCTGTATGAATGTTGGTAAGATATTGTTCAGGTTTGGTGGTGTTTAGTAGGTCCATTACCTGGCCATCGGGGTTGCGCGAGCTTCTAACCCAACCCTGACGAGGCCAACGAGTGGATCATCTATTCAGTATACCATCCTCGTTCGCTGCTGAACTTTGCTCGTGGGTCCGTTTTCGTGTCCTTGTCGTTTTACGTGGTCTGGAGAGAATTTTAGCGATGAAGAGATAGGATCCTTTCCTAGATTTATGATCCTCATGATCGAACTATACGTTTCAGGGCCTGTGTAAATGATTCTGCCATGCGTCGTGAGTTCTGGTAGATATGCATGTCTGGTATTACCGGTGAGCTAACCCACGAACGCAGAATCGGAGTTTCCCACATGCAGCTAGCTTCTGCAATGGGACATGATGAATATTGAATGCAACATGTATTCGCGTCTTATCACGAATGCATAAAAAGACGCACGCGATACGTCACGTCTGTAAAAGGACGCACGCTACTAGCGAGCGTGCTCATCGCTATCAAAGGATGCCGCACATAGGGAGCCTTCGCTATCCACATCCGCTTCTTTGAAAGCGTGACGCTGGCATTAAGCCTATACGGTCCCTATGTCCGAAACGGCAAGAGATTGGGTAATGGGCTTCCCGCGCATCCATACGTCAGCTTGCTGTGCCAGCAATGGACTGGGACGCCATCCAATCATGTCTTATGATTCCTCAAGGCATTAGGTGGGTCAGAGGGTGAGCATTGCGGCGTCACCTACGTTTTCCAACACTGGATGTTTTAGCAGCATTTCATTCCGTTTATTCATTAAAGAAATACTGAATTGTTTTCAGTGGCAGGCT
>NW_003307625.1:233985-247873 GCF_000143455.1 Volvox carteri f. nagariensis
AGGATGATGAGCGTTGCAGCGTAAACTGCTGCAAACGAAGTCGTGAAATGAGACATGGCTAATAAAGATGAACTGCTAATCGGACAGCACGTAAGCGACTATTTCGAGAAATTCAGAATTCTGATAGAGACTTTGTTCATTTGCAAAGCCGGTAGAAGGCATAGTAATATACTCGGCGTCTTCGTACGACTAATACCGAAGCGCGCGAAAATGACTAGGGAGAATCTCCAACAAGTGCCTTTTACGACAGAGATTACGGATTTGCAGTTCGAAAATGACTAGCGAGACTCTCCCTAGGGGTGCCTGTACGACACGGATGAAAATGACTAGCGAGTTTCTCCCTACGGGTGCTTGTACGACAATGAAAATGACTAGCGGACGTAAGAAAGGCGGGGGCATTGAAGGGTGATTGGCAGCCCTGCCTACTGCAATGGCACTGCATCCCGCGCGAGCCGCGATGGGGTTTGCCCTAGCGGTCGCGCTGGATGAAATTTTTGATAATCTTGAAGATATGTTCAATGCTCAGTGGCAGAGATTGAGCGTGTGGGCCGACGCGGCGCGGCCCATGCCGCCGGAAGTGCGGCCGACTTGCCGTTTCGCGGGTGGCTTCAGCCCTGATACTACAATGGGTTACATATTGGCTATGTAAGCGGTCGTGAGGGGTCGAGCAACACGAGCGGCGTTGTCCTTGTTCATTTTTATAATATAAGGCAGCGGTGTGACTAGAAATTCAGTCGGAGTGCAAAGCGCGCACAATTTGTCAAGTATGTGGTCTTTATAAGCGATTGGGCTTGGCCGTTTGTTATAACTCGCGAAATTGGCGACGCATTTCAAGTAACGGTACGAGGGGTCAGCGTTTGACGAAATTGACCCCCCCCCCCCTGCCCCGCCCGGCCGTCAGGGCGATGGATTCAGGGCGATGACCTGGATCCACTTCGCCTTGCACTTTTTGATACAGGGCGATGGATGACGTACAACAAAGGTCACACTTGGCAAGAGAACATAAGCCTGCCAAGTGAAGACAATTTAGTATTTCTTTAATGAATAAAAGGAATGAAATGCTGCTAAAACATCCAGTGTTGGAAAACGTAGGTGGCGCCGCAACGCTCACCCTCTGATCCGCACAAAGCCTTGAGGAATCATAAGACATGATTGGATGGCGTCCCAGTAGCTTAAGTACTCAGTCCATTGCTGGCACAGCAAGCTGACGTATGGATGCGCGGGAAGCCCATGACCCAATCTCTTGCCGTTTCGGACATAGGGACCATATAGGCTTAAAATCAATGAAGAATGTTGGAACAAGCCGTTGATTTGCTTGTTGTAAGCAAGGGGTGCGGCTTTACACAAAGAGGCTTTACAAGAATGGAGTGGGAGTCATGCACATGGGCGCCCTTGCATGGCATAAGGAATGCGAAACATAGGTTGATAACGTTCGCTGTATGAATGTTGGTAAGATATTGTTCAGGTTTGGTGGTGTTTAGTAGGTCCATTACCTGGCCATCGGGGTTGCGCGAGCTTCTAACCCAACCCTGACGAGGCCAACGAGTGGATCATCTATTCAGTATACCATCCTCGTTCGCTGCTGAACTTTGCTCGTGGGTCCGTTTTCGTGTCCTTGTCGTTTTACGTGGTCTGGAGAGAATTTTAGCGATGAAGAGATAGGATCCTTTCCTAGATTTATGATCCTCATGATCGAACTATACGTTTCAGGGCCTGTGTAAATGATTCTGCCATGCGTCGTGAGTTCTGGTAGATATGCATGTCTGGTATTACCGGTGAGCTAACCCACGAACGCAGAATCGGAGTTTCCCACATGCAGCTAGCTTCTGCAATGGGACATGATGAATATTGAATGCAACATGTATTCGCGTCTTATCACGAATGCATAAAAAGACGCACGCGATACGTCACGTCTGTAAAAGGACGCACGCTACTAGCGAGCGTGCTCATCGCTATCAAAGGATGCCGCACATAGGGAGCCTTCGCTATCCACATCCGCTTCTTTGAAAGCGTGACGCTGGCATTAAGCCTATACGGTCCCTATGTCCGAAACGGCAAGAGATTGGGTAATGGGCTTCCCGCGCATCCATACGTCAGCTTGCTGTGCCAGCAATGGACTGGGACGCCATCCAATCATGTCTTATGATTCCTCAAGGCATTAGGTGGGTCAGAGGGTGAGCATTGCGGCGTCACCTACGTTTTCCAACACTGGATGTTTTAGCAGCATTTCATTCCGTTTATTCATTAAAGAAATACTGAATTGTTTTCAGTTGGCAGGCTTATGTTCTCTTGCCAAGTGTGACCTTTGTTGTACGTCATCCATCGCCCTGTATCAAAAAGTGCAAGGCGAAGTGGATCCAGGTCATCGCCCTGAATCCATCGCCCTGACGGCCGGGCGGGCCGGGCGGGCCCCCCTGGTCACTTTAGACTTTTCGTACCGTTACCTGAATTGCGTCGCCAACTTCGCGAGTTATAACAAACAGCCAAGCCCAATCGCTTATAAAGACCACATATTTGAAAATTGTGCGCGCTTTGCACTCCGACCGAATTTCTAGTCACACCGCTGCAGTTTATCTTGGAAAATGAACAAGGACAACGCCGCTCGTGTTGCTCGCCCGCGCACGACCGCTTAAATAGCCAATATGTAACCCATTGTAGTATCGGGGCTGAAGCCATCCGCGAAATGGCAAGTCGGCCGCACTTCCGGCGGCATGGGCCGCGCCGCGTCGGCCCACACGCTGAAGCACTGCCATTGAGAATTGAGCATATCCTCAAGGTTGTCAAAAATTTCATCCATAGCGGCCGCTAGGGCAAACGCCATCGCGGCTCGCGCGGGATGCAGTGCCATTCAGAGGTCGGCAAATCCGGTGGGTCCTGCGGGTCCGTAACACAGTACCCGCAGCCGAAATTCGGCTTAAGGCCCCTGCTGCGGGACCCAAATGACCAAAATTCGACCGAAAGACGTGATTGAAGCCTCTATTGCGGCCCGTAGGGCCGCACGCTGGACTCGAACTCTGTGTTTGACTTTGTAAAAGAATGTCACGACCACCTCTACACAATTCGGTGACGGTTATCACTGATGAATTATTACATCTCTAGCGTCTGTACCGATGACTTGCAGCTGCCGCAGCACTTGACTTGGTCAATTGTGGACTTTGGCATACCAGATATTGGTCCCATGTGGCCTATCCTATACATAATCTTCATCATATTGCTTGTATTTTCAGCATACTTTTAACTGCTGACCGCGGCATGTCGGCGGCATCTCGCCGGGGAACGAAGGAAACGCGTGCAGAAATTTCCAGCGGTTGACAACGCACGTTGGCCGGCACGCTGACCGGTCGTAAAGCCACTGCTGATCCCCCAGCAACATATATTGAGGCGGAAGAGCCTTACTTGGGCCATCGGGCAGCGCCAGTGAAGCTCCAGGTCTACTTTTCCCAGCACCACCACCTCCCACTTCCAGAAACGCCAGCACCGTGGCCCTTCCTCCACAGAAGAAAAGGCGCACTCAAGCCAACACTGCCGCCACCGGTCCCACTCAGCAGCCAGCACCTCTCCTGCCTGCCACCCCCAACACCACCGCTCCCGAACAGCAGCCGGCAATACGCCTGCCCCCCGCCACTCCCAATGCCACCGCCAACCCGCAACGGAAGCGCACCAAGTCCACCAATAAGATCGATGCCGTTGGTGTCCCCCCGGGGTTTGAGCGGCCTCATAATCCCAACGAGGACATTGTTTGGCTGACTGACGCTTGTGGTGGTGATTTCAAGAGCTGGGCCTATGCACTCCAGGGCTCGACGACGGTCATCTGCTTTTTTTGTGACACACATAAGGAGAGTAACGCCACCATTTCCCACACGAACTGGGATCGCTCAGCTTACACCCGGCACGAGGCCTCCTACTCCCACAAAGCGGCTGTAGACCAGTACACGCAAGATCCGCAGCAACAGCAAACTGACAAGCACCTGGCCATGACCGAGGTTGCCGACAATCCCTTGTTGGCTCTGTTTTGTGGTGCATACATGGTCCTGTACCAAGCCATGCCTTTCACTCACTTCCCAACGATCTGTGAATACATGGACTGGCTTAAAGTACCAAACATCACCGGCTTAAGTTCAACGAGGGTCTTTTTGTGAAGCTGAGTATGTCGGGTCCTTGAAGAAGGAGGATGCAATATTGAAGGGGGCAATGGCCAAGTACAAGTCCTCCACTAGGATGCACCTCTACACGCACATCACCGATAAGGTCGAGAATATCCTTCACGACCCGCACTTCAACCGCATGCGGTCGGCGATGAATAGCTCGGGGGCGATGCTAACTTCATGGCGCAAGAACTTGCTTTGCAACGACCCCTTGTTCCCCCCCTGTAAAACGATCGGCCTGCAATGTGTACGGAACGTGGAGGTTTATTGACCGAAATTATGCCCTCCCGCAGCCGTAGAAACCGATTTGCCGACCTCTGGTGCCATTGCACTAGGCAGGGCTGCCAATAACCCGTAAATTATACTTCGCGATTCTAAGGGGATGTGCTGAAGTTTTGGCCATTGAAAGACATAAAATGGAGATGGTTTATACAGCTCGCGCCAACGAACACAACGTCGTCGTAATGTTCCATGTGAACTGGGTGACTTTTTCAGGCCCACTTTTCCAAAAAAGTTGACTAGTTAAAAGCAACAACGTTTCTTTAACTATGCAGGCTGGTGGACTGTGTCGCCCGTTCATTTGGCATTATGTAAATGTGTGACCTCTGTCGGCAGTCACAGTTTCCATCTACCATACTATGCCCGCTTTGCGCAAAATTTAAGCTATCAAGAAAAGCATTATTTAACTCAATTGGTGTTCCTGACCGCGCCGTAGTTCGTTAGCCAACTTCCACTCCGGGGCATAGGCACTCCGGGAAAGAGGGGGGGAGAGGCTGGGAGATATGTCCTGCTTATCGGGTTGTACTTCATAGCCGCGAAAGCCCCTGGTATTTATGGCATTGGAGGTCTCTGCTTCGCTGCAGGTGTGGGCGTTGAACCTTTAGGGTGCATTTCCAGTGCGGATTAAGGCCAGGGATTAGGGCATGGAAGTCCTTGGTACGAGCTTACCACATGGTTTTGTTCCATAAGGGAACCAAAGGTTGAAAATGGAGTGCATAGCTTGGAAACACCTATCTGTTTCCCAGGAAACAGGGTCGTTTCCCCGGAAAAGCCCTCGTAGTACGGAAAACTCTTTTCACATCAAATTTGAAGCCAAAAATTATTGGAAACTGCTTTCCGAGCATCTCCTATTGACTCAGTATCCATGGAATACCCAATCTGTAAGGTTTTGCAGTTCGTTAGCGCGCGCTTCTGAGACCATGTCGTAACTTCGGAGTGAGGTTATGGCGCGCTAATATGACTATTTAAGCGGACCATTTCATGAACATTGTAAGTCCAAGTTGAAATTGAAAGCCCGATCTTCTGTGTTTACGCAAGTATATCGGCCAGTAAAGTCAGCTTGCACTTCTATTTGCGACACTACCTGCGACGAATTCGCTACAGCTGATTATTATTTGCTAGCACACGTCAACAACCAATAGAATGGACAGGAGCCACCTGCACAGGGGGTCTAAGCCGGCTATGGGAGACACCCCATGTTCATCGCCACGCAGCTGTCAAACAGCTTTGTAACGGCGCTAACACTAGTTCCAGTCGCGGTCGCTATGACAGGAAGTGCGGCGGTGCGGCCGTCCGAGTTGGCTTTCTTGCCAAAGATGTTCGGCTTCAGGAATGCAAGTAGGGACATAATTGCGACCAATACTGAGTAGAAGGTTGCTAGGCTCCAGTTCTGGATTTCTGGAATGCCTTGGGTAAGATGAATCAGCTCGTCGATAAAGCGGATCGCCATTGTTAACAGATACCGAAGGGAAATGAACCCTAGATATGTTTTCAAAGTTTACACAAGTAAGAAGACCGCTCAGCTGAAAGAACGGGAAGTTCGGAAGTACGGAAAGCGCGTTTCCGTGGAAAGGGTCTTTTCCCTTGAAAACGGCCTATCCTTTCCAGGGAAACCAGTAGGTGTTTCCGAGCTACCTAGTGTGAAAAGGCGAGGTAAGTTTGCTAACAACTTAGCCGTTTGAGTAAATATCGATGGAGGACAGAGGGTTAATTCCTGACCTTAATCCGCACTGGAAATGCACCCTTATACTGGATTCACATGCTACGTTACGTTGCGAAAACTTTTTTGGAAAAGTGGGCCTGAAAAAGTCACCCAGTTCACATGGGACATTACGACGACGTTGTGTTCGTTGGCGCGAGCTGTGTAAACCATCTCCATTTTATGTCTTTCAATGGCCAAAACTTCAGCACATCCCCTTAGAATCGCAATATATAATTGACGGGTTATTGGCAGCCCTGCCTACAGCAATGGCACTGCATCCCGCGCGAGCCGCGATGGCGTTTGCCCTAGCGGCCGCTATGGATGTAATTTTTGACAACCTTGAGGATATGTTCAATTCTCAATGGCAGTGCTTGCGCGTTTGGGCCGACGCGGCGCGGCCCATGCCGCCGGAAGTGCGGCCGACTTGCCATTTCGCGGATGGCTTCAGCCCTGATACTACAATGGGTTACATATTGGCTATGTAAGCGGTCGTGAGCGGTCGAGCAACACGAGTGGCGTTGTCCTTGTTCATTTTCCAAAATAAACTGCAGCGGTGTGACTAGAAATTCGGTCGGAGTGCAAAGCGCGCACAATTTGTCAAATATGTGGTCTTTATAAGCGATTGTGCTTGGCCATTTGTTATAACTCGCGAAATTGGCGATGCAATTCAGGTAACGGTACGAGGGGTCAGCGTTTGACGAAATTCAACCCCCCCCCCTCGGTCACTTTAGACTTTTCGTCCACTTTACCGGTAACGTACCGTTACCATGTCCGAACCGACCACTTTTCCCAAAAAGTCTTAACGTAACGTAGCATGTGAACTGGCTAAAAACCCTAAACCCTAAAAACCCTAAACCCTAAAACCCTAAAAACCCTAAAACCCTAGCTCACCTCTCTCAAACGTAGAAACGTGCGTTTTATCTTTGACCGCCCCACAGTCGAATCTGTAGATGCTCGAATCAAGATGTTTAAACGCGGTATCCTGCTCAAAATCTTCCTATTGTGTCATATGGCACGATACTGCAGGGTGTGCAGCTTCGTCAGCCTGCTTTTTATGATTCCAGTTTTACAGGGTATTTACAGGTTATATTAAATAGCGACTAATATGCAACTTTCACCTTTTTCGATGGCTCGCCGTGTGGCCCATACCCTCTTCATCAAAGAGGCGACGGGTTCTTCTGAGATATTGGATGAAGCTATTCTTCTTTTGCAACGGACATTCCATCGTTTATGGTTTCATTTACGGTGGGAAAATGAACAAAAAGAGATTTGGTGGCGTCTCGCGGTTGATGGGGTGCCTATGTTAGGAAATTCCCATCTTAGGATGTCGCGCCCAACGATATGTGGTTGTGGAGGTTATCCAATAGGTTCAGTGGGAGGTGTATCCCCTCGCTATCATCATTTCTGGGCCTGTCCGGTGGCACAGGCAATAGCAGATCAACTTACTCTTTCAATAGGATTGCCAGTCTCAAGGGAGCAACTTTGGCTTATCCAAGCCCCACAATCAGTGCAACAATGTGTTTGGGATGTTGTGGCTCTTGCTGCGGTGTCAGCCATGGAGCATGGGAGACGTTATATGGCTGCAAACATGAAAACCAACCCGGCACTGTTATCTGGTCCTTCCCTTACGGAAGAAGCAATTTGTCGAGTTATTGTTGATTTTTGGGGCCGCATTCAGGGTTTCGCAGCTTTAGGAATTCCACGCTAAGGTTGGGATTCCGTTGGCGCACATCACCCCTTCTTGAGAATTATATCTGGCAAATTGCTATGTTCGCGAGAGCGGTTACCGATGAGAGGTTAATTATCTGAGATGATAATCTTTTGGTATATTAGTCTCTACTGCAGTGCACGGCCAGCTGGCCCGATGGCTCTACTCTTCGGGAGTCTGGAGCCCACTGTAACAACCACAACAAAAATTCTTAAGGCCTGGGATTAGCGCTGGGATTAAGGCCGTACAAAGGGCGATGCATACTTTCTATGTGATTCTGAAGCTAAAATTGTTAAGTTCTGAACTAGTTTGGGCATTAGGAATTGATTCAGTATTAGATATGAACAGGAAGCGCACTCTTCTCGCCGTTCATCTCTTCATCACCTTTTGAGCAACCCAAAACAGGAATTGCTTATTTGAGATCATATATATGGAACTACCTAGAAATTAACGTCAGACATGGCGCCGTGAATGCTAATCCAGATACGGAAAGTTACTACCTGGCTCGAGCCAGGTAATAACTTTTTTGTCACAGGTTGCCAGGTAAACACATGGGCATCAAGTTCAGTTTATGTTCTTTCCTAATCTCTTGCTAGCTCCCGCTAATCTTCTGATTAGAGAACACGGTGTCCTGAGGAATTTCTTAATCCCCGGCTAATCCTGCCTAATCCCGGTGGGATTTCCACTGCCGGGATTAGCGCAGGGATTAACGCTAATCCCTGGCCTTAATCCGCACTGGAAATACACCCTTAAAGTTCAAAAAATCTCACGCTTGGCTCAGCAAATCATGCAAGCGATAAGAAACTAGTTAAATACATTAATAGAAAGTAAAAGTTCTTTAAAAAAATCGCGTAAAGGGGCTCTGTACGCGAAAAGCCGTAGGGCCCAGTGGAAACGCCTCGGACACTAAGTCCGCATTAGTGGCACACTTGTTATCAGGGCCTCAGACCTGCAGATAACTTTCAAACTGGACATTAACTTCCAGCGGGAAAATTCATAATCAGCCATTTTCCTTCCTCAAGGTCCTTCGTTGATTTTTGTATTTTCCTTTATCCACAGCCGCAAATAGC
Source organism: Volvox carteri f. nagariensis (assembly GCF_000143455.1). Classification (NCBI taxonomy): domain Eukaryota; kingdom Viridiplantae; phylum Chlorophyta; class Chlorophyceae; order Chlamydomonadales; family Volvocaceae; genus Volvox; species Volvox carteri. The sequence goes on from NW_003307625.1 coordinate 242,890, forward strand.
CCGCTGACCAGTGGAATTCACAGCAGAACCGGTCGAATTGCCCACATTCCGGCAATTAGCCGACCAAACTGTAATGATTTGCGCATTAAATTATACCCACGCTTACTATAACAATGGTTTGGTGCCTTAATAGCAACCTGTCGTATGGTTCCGGGGCGCTTAGTGGAAACACCTGTAGACACCTGTCCACTAGCCACACACTATGTCCACGTTAAAGATAATGTCCAAAAGTTAGTGTGCGGCCTAGTGGAAATACCCTGTTACTTTAGTTCATCATGTGCCTGCTGTAGAATTGGATATTTTTGATGTGTGTTGTTGTTGTTGTTGTTACATGGTCGTGGGTGCGTTCCCCGTACCTGCAAACCACCTTAGTACGAGCCGAGGGCTCAAGGGCTGCCAAATCGCCTATAAGCACCATCCTACCTCGCACTTCCAACGAGACAAGTGACGAAGTATACTAACGACCAAAGGGAACGATAGAGTTGCGGTGAGACCATATGCATCCTTGCCAGGCATTCAGGTTCCCACTTCATAGCGTCCTTCATATGTTCGAAGCGTGGAAAGCCCATATCAGATCTGATTTCGTCGTACACCGGACAGTCCAGCAAAATGTGCTTCTCATCCTCGATATGGCTATCAGTGCCGCAGCAAGGGCATACTCGCTCCTCCCTAAGTATATAACACCGTCCCTTACACGTTCTGTTAGCCGCCAATGCCCAACAGCAAAGCCTAAACTGCATAAGCTTGCGGTTCGCTGAACGCGGGATAAACATTGTGATATGCGGAAGCACCTCCTTCCTGCCCGCTTGCTCGGCCGCCAGACCCATCCAATGCTTATACTTCGCCATGTGAATTCCTGGTTGCTTGCCGTCTGACGGGTACACGTCAGGCTGGACATCTAAACGCGTATGCTTCCAACCACTCACTAATTGGTCCTTGAACTCCAAAACCACACCTTCTGGCATTGGCCTGTTCATCAGCCACTCCACTCGTTCGTCTACCTCGTGTAGCCCTTGCGGGGCCTCTTTCCATACGTCGTGCCCCCAAAAACATAGAAAACGGAGGAGTAGTGTCCCCCATCCGGCCCCTTCGGGGTTGGAGAGGGATTCTGCGACCTCCTGTCGTAAAACGTGGTATGCCACAGACCCACGCTGTAAACGGACATGGTTCCAAAACCTCACAACCTGCTTGAGAACGTGGTAGTGTAGGGGTAGCTGCGATAGCTCTGTGAACAGGAGGCGGTGTGTTGGTCTGGCAGCTCCTACAAGTTGCCGCATGAAAGATATCTGAAGCTGCACTGCTCTGTCCTTTAGGCATGCCTCGAAGGGCCCCTCTGTAAGGTTATTCGCATCACTCCGCTTCCTGAGCCTGTCCGAGACCTCAGCTAGCATAAACGGCCCCCACGCCTGACAACTTGATGTGTGTGTGTGCTTGTTACATGGTTGGGGGTGCGTGACCCCATACCTGTAAGACTACCCATACGAGCCGAAGGCCCAAGGGCAATACCACAACGCCTAAAAGCCACGGAGGAAAGGAAAACACCGCACATCCGCCCAGACTAGCGTCCAAAGGGGGTAATTGAGTTTCGGTGAGCCCACATACATTTCAACATCCTCGACAGAAGAGGAGGGTAGGATCCGGGCTGGAATTAGGGAGGAGCTCTGTCGCAGAATTAGCCTGGATTTTATTCCTGACAAAAGAATTGGTCTGCCGAGGTCTGGAATTGTTCTGGCGGACTCGCCGGAGGTATTCGAATTGCGCTGTGGAGCCTCGGAATTGGGCTGTGCTGGGCCTGAATTGGCCTGTCCGGGTGTCGAATTGGCCTAACAGGGTGCCGAATTGGCCTAACAGGGTATTGAATTAGCCTGACAGGGTATCGAATTGGCCTGTTCGGGGTGTCAAATTGGCCTGACAGGGTATCGACTTAGCGTGTTCAGGGTGTCGAATTGGCTGTCAATTTGGCAGGATTGGCTCGGGCTGGCATCCAAAAGCACATGACTTTTAAGGAATTTACAGAAAACTTTGCAAGGGGACCGCTTACAAGTGCCTCATGTGCGTATTAGTTTCGATCCCACGACATGGCGTGGGAAAACTTGCACACCTGGTTACCGTACTCTGGCACTACTACTACTACTACCGGCGGCAAGCACTCAGGGCCACAATTGCAATACCCAGTCAAGTCAGTCGCTGAGGCCCCACTGTTTTCCTACCACACTTCATCGGCAGTTTGTCCAGTTTATCCCACAACACTCCTATGCATGAATAGGTTCGGGTGGAAACAATGACAAATCTCTGATACACCGCTAAACTCAGTACCACGAGCTACGTTGAAAACAAATGAAAATGCAGATGTCTGCCGAGAAGAATATGTTCGCCATATGCAATCTATGCCTTAATCCATCGAGCTCTCCGTTGGGTGGGGCATGGCCCATGAAGTCGCCCCCGGTATTCCGCCCATGCAACCAAACACTGACACAAAACGTTGCACGCCTGGGCCCATGTAAACCACGACACTTCCGTGTGGATTGGCTACCCGCGCTCCCCATGTCAGGGGTCCTCCCTCCTGCTGTTGACTCCCGGATTGCCCACGCACAAACGCCAAACGTTGGCGCAGAAAACAGACAGGCCATTGTAGTATGGCATCAAACCACGCATAATCCACAGCGGCTTTCAGCAGCAGTACTGCTTGGTGAATGCGACCGGCCGTGTACTGCCAGTCTTAGCACCGATGAACCACCCCCTGATGCAGCCGCTGATGCAGCAGGCATATGGGTCTACACCGCCGAGCTCTGACCAGTTTGTTTTGAACTCGCCTACACAGGGTTGTAAAACAAGGGGGGCATTTCTGTTATCATATGGTATGATGTTTCATAGACGTCGGTATGTATAACATTATGCAATTGGGTGGGGTGAGGTGAGGTGGGTTCCTCCTTTCTAGGTTGCCCACTCTTCCCTGCCACACATCTCATGTCGCCACTTACCAGTAGCACCACGCGACTTGACGCGGGGTGGCACATCCTCTGCTTCGGTGATGGCGGCTGGTGCATTCATCGGGACCACAGTTCCGCCGCGTCCTCGACGGTGCCAGTCTCCGCGTCCCTGTGTCCCTGATCCTCCACGGCCCCCTCCGATGCCGTTTTGATCTTGAACAAGAGGGATTTCGCGTCCGAGACGGTAAGGCCCGGTACATTCCCTCTCAGTGCCATGGCGGCGCGAAGCGGGGATAGCTGGAAATCCTCTGCAATGAAGGACACATTGTCTTTCAAAACACCGTTCGCAAAGTTTCCGGTTGTTCTCGGCACGGCACGGGGACATCGCCGCCCCACGTCTCTGGCACGGACTCGCGCTTTTCTCTCTGTGATCAATCTCTCACCTCGGAACAGTTCCCGTGCTTCACCAACGGAGTAGACGCCGAGATCTTCTTCGAATTGACGACGCACAGCATCCACCCGTTCATCGTCCCCGTCTAGCACATCGTGGAGACACGTCGCGAGAGCCGCGACATCAGACTATAGACGCAGCAGAGAATTAAATAAACCCCGAGTGAAGGCGAATGGCTGCAAGTGCACCATGGCGCATTTGCATGGTTGGAAGCCACAACGCAAGAAAAGACATACCGCGTCATTTGGACTTCGTGTCAGCTGGTCTCGAGGGTCTCCATCTTCCGCAGTGTCCTCCAGGGCGACATCTATAGCGGCCATTTACTCGCCACTCCTACCCGAAAGTAACCTATCTTCTATGTAATCAACGCTAAACGCTGAAGTTGGGTAGGAATGTAATACTATTGTAAGATTATCGACTGTGACATGCTTGCAACCCATACTTACATGCGCACCAAACTCTTGTTGTACGGAAGCGTGGTGTATGCATTAATGCATGACAGTGCGCGGCGCTGGAAGTGCTTTTGGTATACTTATACATCTCTATGCCGTTGTTGTGCAATATCTAAGGCGTGTTCCTTTTAAAAAGCTGAAGGTATTTAGACAGTAGGGAAGCATTTCTAAAAATCTCGGTAAACCATTGTAATAAGTATGCCAGTTTATATTATCACCATAGGTTCTTGTGTCGAACGGTGCTAAATGAACCATGGTGCATGCATGGAAGTATTCGGGGCGGAGAAGTCTCAGGCCTCTGCTATGGAAGTCCTGGAGAAACGTCAGCTTGATTGCAGAGTCTGTGGACGCCAGCACACGATTAACTCGTGTTGCTGTGGCCACCCAGCGCCATGCACGGTCCTGTACCCACAATTTTGTGTTCAGGCGCTTTGTGGCTTCGATGGATCTAGCTGTGGAGTTAAGTATGCGTCCTTCGCAGCCGTCGCACCGGCAGTGTTGGATACGGATGCCGGTATGCCATGTTTTCAGACCTGTTGTCGCAGCGCGGGCTTCGAAGCACGGCGCCGTTGCCCGGTCCGTTACCCATGCCGGGCGCCCGTCCAGCGCGCCCCGCCTTCCTGCAACAACTAGCCGAGCGTCGGCGCCGTGTTATCGGTGGGATGTCGTGCCCTGGACTGCGCGACGAATGTTACGCCTGCCTATACGGCTGTTCCCAGGCGGGTGTGTTGGGGCCGCGGGACATTGAGGCCGCCATCATGGACACGGGCGGCGATGCAGGGCGCGCGCTAGCCTGGTACCCCGGGTTGTTGATGGCATGGCGGTTTGATAAGGTCAGTGCATGTGGGTCGGGCAAAGGCAAGGCTAGCGTGTTGGTCTGCCTGACAAATGTTAACCCACATGGGAATCCTGACATGGCGCCACAGGCGGATACATTCTTCCGGGAGAATCAGCTTCCAGCATACTACGGCGAAATCGACTCCATCCGGTCCGTTGTCTGCAGTTTCTCCTCCGCAGCTGTACGGCCGTGTGCCGCGTGTCTGGCCCTCAACAGAAATCACCAATTGAAGCGTTCAGCCGACGCTGCTTCACTGCGAGTCGCTGCGACACAGCGAGTCGCGACAGACCCAAGTGTCATGTCCCCTCCGTCG
>NW_003307625.1:247923-250460 GCF_000143455.1 Volvox carteri f. nagariensis
CTGTCAATTTGGCAGGATTGGCTCGGGCTGGCATCCAAAAGCACATGACTTTTAAGGAATTTACAGAAAACTTTGCAAGGGGACCGCTTACAAGTGCCTCATGTGCGTATTAGTTTCGATCNCACGACATGGCGTGGGAAAACTTGCACACCTGGTTACCGTACTCTGGCACTACTACTACTACTACCGGCGGCAAGCACTCAGGGCCACAATTGCAATACCCAGTCAAGTCAGTCGCTGAGGCCCCACTGTTTTCCTACCACACTTCATCGGCAGTTTGTCCAGTTTATCCCACAACACTCCTATGCATGAATAGGTTCGGGTGGAAACAATGACAAATCTCTGATACACCGCTAAACTCAGTACCACGAGCTACGTTGAAAACAAATGAAAATGCAGATGTCTGCCGAGAAGAATATGTTCGCCATATGCAATCTATGCCTTAATCCATCGAGCTCTCCGTTGGGTGGGGCATGGCCCATGAAGTCGCCCCCGGTATTCCGCCCATGCAACCAAACACTGACACAAAACGTTGCACGCCTGGGCCCATGTAAACCACGACACTTCCGTGTGGATTGGCTACCCGCGCTCCCCATGTCAGGGGTCCTCCCTCCTGCTGTTGACTCCCGGATTGCCCACGCACAAACGCCAAACGTTGGCGCAGAAAACAGACAGGCCATTGTAGTATGGCATCAAACCACGCATAATCCACAGCGGCTTTCAGCAGCAGTACTGCTTGGTGAATGCGACCGGCCGTGTACTGCCAGTCTTAGCACCGATGAACCACCCCCTGATGCAGCCGCTGATGCAGCAGGCATATGGGTCTACACCGCCGAGCTCTGACCAGTTTGTTTTGAACTCGCCTACACAGGGTTGTAAAACAAGGGGGGCATTTCTGTTATCATATGGTATGATGTTTCATAGACGTCGGTATGTATAACATTATGCAATTGGGTGGGGTGAGGTGAGGTGGGTTCCTCCTTTCTAGGTTGCCCACTCTTCCCTGCCACACATCTCATGTCGCCACTTACCAGTAGCACCACGCGACTTGACGCGGGGTGGCACATCCTCTGCTTCGGTGATGGCGGCTGGTGCATTCATCGGGACCACAGTTCCGCCGCGTCCTCGACGGTGCCAGTCTCCGCGTCCCTGTGTCCCTGATCCTCCACGGCCCCCTCCGATGCCGTTTTGATCTTGAACAAGAGGGATTTCGCGTCCGAGACGGTAAGGCCCGGTACATTCCCTCTCAGTGCCATGGCGGCGCGAAGCGGGGATAGCTGGAAATCCTCTGCAATGAAGGACACATTGTCTTTCAAAACACCGTTCGCAAAGTTTCCGGTTGTTCTCGGCACGGCACGGGGACATCGCCGCCCCACGTCTCTGGCACGGACTCGCGCTTTTCTCTCTGTGATCAATCTCTCACCTCGGAACAGTTCCCGTGCTTCACCAACGGAGTAGACGCCGAGATCTTCTTCGAATTGACGACGCACAGCATCCACCCGTTCATCGTCCCCGTCTAGCACATCGTGGAGACACGTCGCGAGAGCCGCGACATCAGACTATAGACGCAGCAGAGAATTAAATAAACCCCGAGTGAAGGCGAATGGCTGCAAGTGCACCATGGCGCATTTGCATGGTTGGAAGCCACAACGCAAGAAAAGACATACCGCGTCATTTGGACTTCGTGTCAGCTGGTCTCGAGGGTCTCCATCTTCCGCAGTGTCCTCCAGGGCGACATCTATAGCGGCCATTTACTCGCCACTCCTACCCGAAAGTAACCTATCTTCTATGTAATCAACGCTAAACGCTGAAGTTGGGTAGGAATGTAATACTATTGTAAGATTATCGACTGTGACATGCTTGCAACCCATACTTACATGCGCACCAAACTCTTGTTGTACGGAAGCGTGGTGTATGCATTAATGCATGACAGTGCGCGGCGCTGGAAGTGCTTTTGGTATACTTATACATCTCTATGCCGTTGTTGTGCAATATCTAAGGCGTGTTCCTTTTAAAAAGCTGAAGGTATTTAGACAGTAGGGAAGCATTTCTAAAAATCTCGGTAAACCATTGTAATAAGTATGCCAGTTTATATTATCACCATAGGTTCTTGTGTCGAACGGTGCTAAATGAACCATGGTGCATGCATGGAAGTATTCGGGGCGGAGAAGTCTCAGGCCTCTGCTATGGAAGTCCTGGAGAAACGTCAGCTTGATTGCAGAGTCTGTGGACGCCAGCACACGATTAACTCGTGTTGCTGTGGCCACCCAGCGCCATGCACGGTCCTGTACCCACAATTTTGTGTTCAGGCGCTTTGTGGCTTCGATGGATCTAGCTGTGGAGCTAAGTATGCGTCCTTCGCAGCCGTCGCACCGGCAGTGTTGGATACGGATGCCGGTATGCCATGTTTTCAGACCCGTTGTCGCAGCGCCGGCTTCGAAGCACCGCGCCGTTGCCCGGTCCGTTACCCATGCCGGGCGCCCGTCCAGCGCGCCCCGCCTTCCTGCAACAACTAGCCGAGCGTCGGCGCCGTGTTA
>NW_003307625.1:250510-251958 GCF_000143455.1 Volvox carteri f. nagariensis
TGGCTCAAGGTGGTCACATCCGCATTGATCGCCGAGCGGGCAGATCGAATAGCGCTGGACAGGGAGATTAAGCGGCGGACATCCCTTTTCCAGGCTGATAGAGTGAGGCTACAGGCATACGCTCGGGCAGATGCATCACGCAGTGAACTCGTCCGACTGCTCGAAACATCACAACAACGAGGTATGATGCAGTGTCGGCATGCGTGAGTAGTGTAGGCTGGCGTGCACGTACACATGCCTTGACTTGTGTGTGGACATCGATTGACATTCAGGACTCGTTGACGGCACAATTCAACAGTTGCTGCGGGGTATCATCCGGGGTCTCAGCGTCAAAGGACAACAACGCCAGCCGGAGGAGGTAGCTTTTTACATTGCCCCTTGCAGTGACGTGGGTGTCCGTGCTCCAACCCGTCGTGCTGACTATTGACCAAATGCACATTGGCTGGCGCCTAAGGTACGCGGGCCTCCTGTGGGGTACATTAAAAGCCAGGAGCATGGCCATGCGTTCACGGGCGAATGACTGGTACCAAATAGGATCAGCAATGTCGACACTGTAACATGTGCTGCAGGCGCCAGCTCATCAACCCCCGGAAGATGATGATGATCGGGCCATACCTCATCAGCTTCCCTGCACTGCGCGCGCTGAGCAAGCGCATGCCCCATGTCAACATCTCGTCCCAGGATCTCAACTACAAGGACAAACAGAACCAGCGCGCCACTCTCAAGTAGGCTCTATCCAACCTGGAATTAGGTACAGACTGGTTTGTGGCTGACTTACCGCCATTCACTGACAGACAGGTTGGCCGACCTTGACATGGATCCCTCAACTGGAAGCGTCAAGGCAGTCAGTGTGCTGCGTGACGCACTGGAGACAGGTTCACACAATCCGGTTGGCGGTGATGGTCCTATCGTTGACGGCTCGTATTATGCTACCTTCCTCTATGTGACGTTCATGCATTATTTAGTAGCTGGCCGCTGAAAAGGCCTCTCGAGATGCTGGTGGTCGTGCTATGCGTGTACCAGCTTACCGTGCTTACTGTGTACCAGCTACTACAGCTACATTGTGCCGGGCCACACTACTGCAGGGCAGGCGCGTGTGCTTACATTTCTTTGTCTGCGTGAATGATTGGATGTATGAATGAATGGACGAATGAAAGGTGTGGTTAACATGCCCCTGGTTTGGTTCGGTTCGGGTGGTGGTATCTTTTTGAACACATGTAGTCTGGTCGAGTGCCGGGGGCCCTTAGCAGGACTGAAGCACAGTTCAAGACGAGGCGTGTGGATATGTCTGCTTGTCTGAACGAAGGAATGAATGAATGAATAGACCGGGTGTTAAAATTGTGAGCGACTTGCCATGCAGACACACCTTTGGTTCTGGTCGGTTCGGGTGATGGTAACTTTCACACATACACACACAATGAATGTATGGGTGAATGAGTACGGAGTAC
>NW_003307625.1:252008-278234 GCF_000143455.1 Volvox carteri f. nagariensis
CCACTTCCTGCCCCATATGGGACAGGAAGTGGCAGGAGCCCCACACGCCTTGTTACCGTACAAGCATGTACGGATTTGAAACCAACAAACACACGAGAGATATTTGTAAGTGCTCCCCTTGTTTTGTAAGGTTCCTTCAACTTCCGCGATTCTGAATGCGTGCCTGAGAGTTTGGGGGCAGACCCTGCAATTGGTCTAAATTGCTCGGTAGAAGGGTTTAAATTGGCACCTGGGACAAGTTGAATTGCCGGGACAGGCCCTTGAATTGGCCTGACAGGGATATGAATTGGCCTGGCAGGGACATTCCGACAGTCAGAATTAGCCTGACAGGAATACGAATTAGCCTGGCGGGAGATTCCGACAGTCAGAATTAGGCTGACAGGGTGTCGAATTGGCCTGGCAGGGACATTCGGACAGTCAGAATTAGCGTGTTCAGGGTCTCGAATTAGGGAAGCACGGGAATTGTGCGACCGGGGCAGTCCAAAGAATTGCTCTGCCCGACAGTGTGTCCTACCCTCTAACAGAAGTGCAGGTTCCCATTTCATGGCCTCCAACATGCTCTGTTGATGATCGAATCCCTCTTCAACACTAATATCATTATAGGCTGGGCATTCCAATAACACGTGCTTTTCATCATCGATTCGGCTATTAGTACCACAACAGTGCCAAAACCGCTGCCCCCTGGGGACATGGTACTTGCCCCTTCGTGCTCTGTTTGCCTCCAAAGCCCAGCAACATCAACGAAACTGCATTAGCTTACGATGTGCTAAACGAGGAATGAAAACCTTAGCATGTGTTGGCCACATGACGGCTACAACTCCCGAAAAGGGCAGCCCCATCCAGCCACATTTGCCATTTGCACTCCCGGTTGCTTCCCATCTGATGGGTACTCCTCTGGCAAGACAGTCAGACGCGTATGGTCCCAGCCGCTCATCAAACACTCTCTTAGTGCCGTTATCATCGCTCCTTCGGGTAGAGGCCTACTCAACAACCAGTCAACATGCTCCTTTACCCCCACGACTTCTTGCGGTATTCCGCTCCAAATGTTGCACTCCAAGAAGGAAAACAGTCGTAACATTGAGATTCCCCAACCCTCCCATTCCGGGTTGGTCAGGGCATCGGTTATCTCCTGCCGTAAAACTGCATGAGCAATGGATCCCACTTGCTTTTGAAGGTGGTTCCAGAAATGGAGGATCTGCTTCGCCATGTAATATTGTAAGGGGAGTTCAGCCAGCTCCACATACAACAGCCTGTGGGATGGCCATGCCGTCCCCACTACCTGCCTCATGAATAAAATCTGCAGCTGGACTGCGCTATCCTTCAAACAGGCTTCGAACATGCCCTCCGCAAGGTTGGCTTTATCCTGCCGCCTTCCCACCCTGTCCATGACCTCTGCCAGCGCAAAAGGGCCCCACGCCTGACAGCCATACAACAGAATTGCTCGGACTTGGGTTGCAAAGCACCGCATTCGCACATTGGGGGCAAACAGCTTCATTTTGTCCAACTTTGCACTTACGGAAAATATAGCGGACCGACCTGTATCACATAACTGCTGACGGCACGCACTAAAAGGCCGTTCTGGAAAATTGGATATAGTTTCTCCTCTTACGCACTTGCATTGCCATTGCCTTGCGCCTGTATGGCAGTGTGTATTTTGGTGTCACGGCACCCTTGGATTAGGGTTGGGTCCCCAACATTAAGGTTACCGAGTCACACGATTACAATTGCAACACAGCTTCACAACAAGGATTACGACACGGCCAACAGGATTAGGATTGGGACACCAGCCCCATGATTAGGATTGTGGTCCGGCCCCAGGATTAGGATTGGGATACTGCAACGGGATATGGATTACGACCCCGCCCCTAGGATGTGGATAAGACCACCATTCCGGGATTAGGAATTAGAAGTGGTCCACCCCTGTTGAGATTAGAGGATTGCTGACCGGTACCCACCCCCTGGGTTAGAGGATCAGGACCACTTTGCAGACCTCTGGTTGTTCCCAAGAATTCATAGGTTGGTGCAGCCAACCCCTTGTGGTTCCATGGAGACATATACTTGCACCGCTCCCGGAAAGGAACCAAGTCCTTAAGCTCAAATCACGGGAGTACGGCAATTGCTTGTGCGAGCTAGAATGCAAGGAGGTAATACTTGGTCGTTCAGTTTTGCGGTTGCATGAATCTAAAGCTCGCAGGGAGGATGGACAGGAAATACACTTAGGGTAGATAGTTTCCTAGCCTGTGTGTTGTGCTTAATAATAATGCAGAAGGTTCATTTGTCATACAACCCGTTGGTATGTTGTGTTGAACCATACTCTGTATGTATGCAGGCTTAAGTGGGCCAATGACTAGGAATTACTTGTGTTCTAGGTGCTGTCTGGTTTCAGGGCCTTCATAGCCTACCTAGTTATGTGACCTACCGTTTTGACTTGGCAGCATGTAGCGTGCCCCTCATCCTGTCCCGTGTGTGACATATAGGATAGGTAGAGGCGACAAGTCGGGTGTCGGCTTCCTCGAAGCTGGAAAAAAGGCGGGTGCATCCATACAGGCTGGTAGCTAGCGTGGCAATTGATGGGTAGTGTCAACGCGGTGGGAGATGTGCTTTGTTGCAGCAGTGCTGATGGTTTGGGAGCTAAGCTTGCACCGGCGGAATCGTTGGCACCCTCTGCGGGCTCCATGTGAATCGCATCCATCCCGGGTGCATGCCGCATGTCTAATGCGGCAGACCGCAAGTCGGAATGCCGGTGCAGGCAAATGGTAACACAAGCTGGGTGAAGTTCGATGCGGTCTATGATGTTTATCCCCGAAGCGCCAGCGGCCTCAGCAATCCGCCCCACAACCGTGAGCTTCATCACGGCACACCGCAAGTCTCCAGAGGCCCCGAGCATTGGCTAAAGTAAATGTACAAATGAGCAGCTTGCGTATTTCATAGAGGAATGAAAGCAAACTTGTCAGCCTGCTGGTGGCAAGTTGGAATGCCCGTGCGGGCAACTGGTAACACAAGCTGGGTGTTCAAGTTATCATGTGCACACGAATGTCCTGTCATTAATGATCGTCGGTTGCCTCTGTTGTTCTATGCAGACGACCTTACTTTGTTCGCGACCTCGTTGGCACGCCTCCAGTTCTCGCTTAAGCTGCTTATTGAGTTCTGTGCTGCTTTTGGTATGCGCTGCAACGTTCGGAAATGTGAGGCCCTTGTTGTGGCTGCTTCCGTTGATGTCGTTAAGAGGGCGTTTGAGGGGGTGAGGCTCATGCTTCCTCTCCGTACTGATGGGTCGCTTTGGCACCCACCCATGGTTGGTAGTTTACTTGTTCCTAGTCCTATTAACTGGTGTGGTCGCGTTAGGTACTTGGGTCTCTATTGGGGCCCTGCGTCCCCGTTTGCGAGTTGTGTCAACGAACTTTTGGAAGCAGGGCGACGGGCTATGTTCGGTCTTAGTAATCGGTTGGATGAGAACAGGGTGTGGGCTCCTGCCGTTCGGCTTCAAGCGTTCGACACCCAGGTCCGTTCGGTTCTCTGTTATGGTGCTGAGGTCTGGGGTCCTGATAGGATTGTCTCCGTCCTGCGGTTAGGTAAAGGTGTTTTACCCGCTGGTAAGTCATATTTTGATTTGGCTTTGGAAGATGGTATGGTCCAGGTCCAGCGTGACTTCTGTTTACGTTGTGCTGGGCTCAAGCAGGTACACTTACAAGCTGTTGTACAGGGAGCTGTCTCAGTTGCCTTTGCAGTACTTTTGGTTACGCCTTGCGTTGTGTTTCTGGAATAAGATAGTCAAGTCCCGTGGGTCGGTCTATCATGACGTGTTAGTAGATGATCTCCGTCTGGCTCTTCTGTCTGATCTCAAAGTGGATTGCTGGTCGTCTAAAGTGCTCATCATTTTGCGTTGGTTGGGCCATGAGTGGCCGGCGTGTGACTCCGTTTCTCAGAAGGTAGATGTATACTCGTCTCAGTTGATTCGAGTGGGTGAGGTTCTGGAGAGGTTATCTGCGTTCCTTTTAAGTGACTGGGATCAGTTCAGCCAAGGGGGTGATCCGCGTGTGTTCCAAGGTAAAGGGGTTTCGCTTTGCAGGTATCATAACTGGATGGGCTCCCCTTCACCAGCAAGAGAGGGCTCCGATCCCACAGGCTATTTGCGTGTTTATTTGCCGGTCAACCAGTTGCGTATGGTTGCCAAATTCCGTCTTTGTTGTTGGCCTTTGGAGGTCAACAAAGGACACCATAGGCCGAGAGAGTGCCGTACGTGTCAGGTCTGTACGTCGGGTAAGGTTGAGGATGAATATCATGTGCTCATGGAGTGTGAGGCGTATACTGAGTTGCGTAATAGGTTTCTGATTAACGTTGAAGATACTGATATGCGCAAGGTATTTCTTAATACCAATCCGAGGAAAATCGCTACTTTCCTTACTGAGGTTTTTGATGAGCGTCAACAGCGTGCTCTGGAGCCTCACGGCTCGTGAGGGCACCCGCCGCGTCGGCGGCGGAAATACTGTAACCACAATACAATTACTAGAAATAGTACTATTTCTTACTATACTATGCTATTTGGGTTTTCGAATATAGTGTTTTTGCCAACCGTACTTGTAAGTGTTCCCCTTGCAGAGCTTTCATAAAATTCCTTTAAGTCCCGCGATTCCGGATGCCTGGCTGAGAATTTTCGGGTTTAAATTGGAATGGGGTCTACACCGGGGACAAGTTGCCGGGACAGGCCCTTGAATTGGCCTGACAGGGACACGAATTGGCCTGAGGGACATTCCGACAGTCTGAATTGACCTGTTCGGGGTGTCGATTTAGGGAAGCACAGGAATTGTGCGACCGGCCGGCAGCCCAAAGAATTGCTCTCCCTGACCTTGTGTCCTAACCTCCTGTGACCCCGCGTGCCGTACTAAATCATGCTCAAGCCCAAACGCGCGGCCGACAGGCAAATAGAACAACGGACCGTTATATAATACTCCTTGAGCCAAGCCCTCCGTCCATAAAAATGCTGTGGGGATGTAAGACTGGCAATGTTGGTGTACATTCGTTACCGCGATTGTGCAGAGCTGCCTTCTTGCCAGTCTCGCTAGGATCGTAGAACTGCTGCGATGGATACCGCACTCCGTGCTTTTTAAAGGAGCACCCCTTACAGCAGTAATGAAAAAATGGCAAGGTCCGCACTTGCACACACCATAACGCATGCTTAAAACAAAACCGTCCGTCTGTTGTTATTCATCCAAAATCTATGTTCATTCCAGCACTTGGCCAGCCAATGCACCAGATCAGCTACACTGGCAAGCTGAAGTCACCACCCCGACCAGCCGCGACCCCGCCCTCGCCCTGGACCGTACATCTGCGACGGATTACCACTACTGAGATGGAAAGGTGGCCCACGGCCTTGGCCCTGGTTCTGGCCAAGGATTTCATCCACGAGCACCGCATCCAGGGCCTCGGCAAGCTGCCAGGCACTGTTCCAGCTCCAGTGCTTATCATGGTAGTGTGGCACATCCAGCACCTGGAACAGGTCCTTAGAGCCGACATAGTCGAGGATGGGGCGCCTGTGATCCAGCATGAAGAAGAGCTGCCGCAGCTGCTGCACAACTCCCCTCTCAGACTTGCTGAGTGCTCTGGACAAAAGGTTGTCGACCGTCCACACTGTCGGCTAGTCCCGCTCGTGCTGAAGGGCCCGTGCTTCGTGGTTGCACATGGCTTCTTGGTGTTTTTTGGAAAGCTTGTGGCTTTTCAGCGTGGCCTGCCTGGCATCCATCATGACGTCCCGCCGCCGGCTGAGGGAGCAGGGACCGCACCGGCGGTTGTGTACCTCGCCAGCCTCCACATCCGGTGCAACACACTCAGCCCATTCGAACAAAGCTGTCCAGTGCACCTGGAAGCGACGCACTCCCTCCAGCTCCCATCACTTTGGCCTTTCAGCACACGCTGTGTTTGCTGGCGCCGCGCCTGCTTTTGAATCACCAGCAGTGTGTGCTGCGAAGCACCCGCCCTTGAAGGTGGCAGTGGTGCCGTGGCGACATCTTGGGGCGGTGGCCCTTCCTCGTCAGAATCAAGCTGGTCAGCATCTGAGTCGCTGATTGCTGTAGTTGTGTGTGGCCGCTTCGCCGGGGGATCCTCAACTTCGCTCAAATCGCTGGCTTCACTGACTTCAAGCGCAAGGAGGCCCGACTACGATGTCTTCAGGAACTGCGGCATGCCTATCCTTGTCTTCTGTATTATCTAATTTTTCTTCTAAGTGTTTGGGGCATTTCGTCTGCGGAGTTTCTGAGCCGTTTGCTTTGGTCAAGAATGAACGAATGCCCCGTTGACCTAAGTTGAATGCAACAGCGGGCCGTCTCATGGTGATATCATCAAATATCTTATATATAAATAGTGTATAAGCTCCAAATGGTCAGCTTTATATGTGCAGAAGGCATTTGGGGCGACTTTTGGCCGAAGTAATGAACCAGTACGGCCAACTGACCCAACGATTCGCACGCAGTCCTGGGGGCCCTGCAGCTGCAGGGCCCCCAGACTGCAGTCGAGTCCAGAGGTCGGCAAATCCGGTGGGTCCTGCGGGTCCGTAACACAGTACCCGCAGCCGAAATTCGGCTTAAGGCCCCTGCTGCGGGACCCAAATGACCAAAATTCGACCGAAAGACGTGATTGAAGCCTCTATTGCGGCCCGTAGGGCCGCACGCTGGACTCGAACTCTGTGTTTGACTTTGTAAAAGAATGTCACGACCACCTCTACACAATTCGGTGACGGTTATCACTGATGAATTATTACATCTCTAGCGTCTGTACCGATGACTTGCAGCTGCCGCAGCACTTGACTTGGTCAATTGTGGACTTTGGCATACCAGATATTGGTCCCATGTGGCCTATCCTATACATAATCTTCATCATATTGCTTGTATTTTCAGCATACTTTTAACTGCTGACCGCGGCATGTCGGCGGCATCTCGCCGGGGAACGAAGGAAACGCGTGCAGAAATTTCCAGCGGTTGACAACGCACGTTGGCCGGCACGCTGACCGGTCGTAAAGCCACTGCTGATCCCCCAGCAACATATATTGAGGCGGAAGAGCCTTACTTGGGCCATCGGGCAGCGCCAGTGAAGCTCCAGGTCTACTTTTCCCAGCACCACCACCTCCCACTTCCAGAAACGCCAGCACCGTGGCCCTTCCTCCACAGAAGAAAAGGCGCACTCAAGCCAACACTGCCGCCACCGGTCCCACTCAGCAGCCAGCACCTCTCCTGCCTGCCACCCCCAACACCACCGCTCCCGAACAGCAGCCGGCAATACGCCTGCCCCCCGCCACTCCCAATGCCACCGCCAACCCGCAACGGAAGCGCACCAAGTCCACCAATAAGATCGATGCCGTTGGTGTCCCCCCGGGGTTTGAGCGGCCTCATAATCCCAACGAGGACATTGTTTGGCTGACTGACGCTTGTGGTGGTGATTTCAAGAGCTGGGCCTATGCACTCCAGGGCTCGACGACGGTCATCTGCTTTTTTTGTGACACACATAAGGAGAGTAACGCCACCATTTCCCACACGAACTGGGATCGCTCAGCTTACACCCGGCACGAGGCCTCCTACTCCCACAAAGCGGCTGTAGACCAGTACACGCAAGATCCGCAGCAACAGCAAACTGACAAGCACCTGGCCATGACCGAGGTTGCCGACAATCCCTTGTTGGCTCTGTTTTGTGGTGCATACATGGTCCTGTACCAAGCCATGCCTTTCACTCACTTCCCAACGATCTGTGAATACATGGACTGGCTTAAAGTACCAAACATCACCGGCTTAAGTTCAACGAGGGTCTTTTTGTGAAGCTGAGTATGTCGGGTCCTTGAAGAAGGAGGATGCAATATTGAAGGGGGCAATGGCCAAGTACAAGTCCTCCACTAGGATGCACCTCTACACGCACATCACCGATAAGGTCGAGAATATCCTTCACGACCCGCACTTCAACCGCATGCGGTCGGCGATGAATAGCTCGGGGGCGATGCTAACTTCATGGCGCAAGAACTTGCTTTGCAACGACCCCTTGTTCCCCCCCTGTAAAACGATCGGCCTGCAATGTGTACGGAACGTGGAGGTTTATTGACCGAAATTATGCCCTCCCGCAGCCGTAGAAACCGATTTGCCGACCTCTGGTCGAGTCAGCTGACTCGAAGTGAGCCCCACCCTGGAGTTAGTTGGTACCGCTTTCATGTACTTCCTCAAACAAACTGCTTCTCTAGTACTGTGATGTTTTATTTGTTATATTTAAGAAAACTGAACTGAACTTGCAAGGCGCCACCGCAGTTGCCGGTGCCATGAAAGCGCGACCGTCCCGGGACACAGCATCAGGCCCAGAAATAGACTTATAGGGTTACAGAAAACATAGCTGTAAACGGAAATAAACTAAGCCATGGAGTTTGTCCTGGACCCGCGCCATCTGCTTGCATCGCGAAAACCACGCGTCGCGCGCCGCAATGCCAGTAAAGTTTGCCATCGCCACAAAACAGCAAAGCAAAACATACATTGGTAAAACAAACAACAACGGGGATAACGGCTCGCCGGTCAACGTTACGTATCCAGGGCCTCGGGTGATAAGGCCCGGCGTGGATCAGTCGATGCTTCGCCATAAATGCGAGTGCGAAGAAGCCAAAATTTGTCGTTTGGCTCTCGAAGCAACTCTTCGTGAGCGAACAGACCATTGATTATTAAGGATAATATAATCATAGGAGGGTTGATAGGCCTGTTTTGGTGTAACAAGACTGTGATCCTACCCTACCTCGAGACGCGCATCAGAGCAGGATTGACAGAGGGCATATACACAGCATTCCATAAGGTCCGCCCTTAGTGCTTATACCTCTAGGCTCGACAGGGATCTGTTCCCAGTCCGTCCTCGCCTACCGCGATCGCGCTCATCAAGTTAAGTAAGCTGGAGTAAGTCAGCCAAGTCAAGCCGGAGCTTTAAGGAAAGCTCCTATTGTATAATCATCATTACCTATAGCCAAACGACGGAGAAGGTCGGCGAGTCGTCCTGAAGTAGGCGGCCGTGAGAAGCAAGGGATCGGGCGCCAGTACCCCGAGTTTATTGTGCAGCTATTGTTGAAAGCGATCCGTCGCTGTATATTTTCCAAGTGGTGTCACCCATCTATTGAGCTAGGCTTTTCGCGTCCGCGCACTAAGCCAACACAGCTCGTCAGCCTTCCGAGGCACATCGAATACGCAGTATTAATCGGCCTCAGGTTACTTCTTCGCCTGGTTCCGACCAGCGCGAGAAGCGCAGGCGCGTCAACCCTCCGGCGGCAGCCATCCGTGGCATCAGTGCCGTACTTGTCGCGTTCTTATTTTCTTTTGATTTGCCGCAAAGCTGCTGTTATTGTCCAGCTTGTGAGCTTTTGGCGTGGTTGATCTGGCTAGCAGTGAGTCAGGATTCGTAGCCAAAAATCCTTTCAATGTGGAGCTTCCGAGCTCCTGGGTGTTGTCTGGCACTCCACGCGCCCATCGTGCACATTTGTGTGATTTTATTAAGTGTGGAACCAGCTAGTGGTGGCTCTATTGGTGCATCCGTGTGCCGAGCCCTAGCTGTTAGAGAACTATTAATCTTTGCCGTACTCAGCCACCAAGCGCTCCGAGCATTGGTGTGTGTCCCAGGACTATTGTACATGCACACAGGCTCCGGCCGTACAGACTCACCAGTGAAATAGTGTCCCCAGACATCACTGAACACTGCGCTCTCACTAGAGCCTTGTAAGAGTCTCGTCATCCTTTGAGCGCTGGCGGACTCTCTACATCGTGTCAATCCCCACCGCTCAGCTCGGCCCCCAGGGTCCATCAAGCATTCAACTGCGCCAGCGCGCCCTAGGAAAGGTCACACAAAGCAACAAAAGGGAGTGAAGAAGGGTCCGCCCCTCCCTGCTCAGCAGCAGCAGCAGCCTCACCCAGGACTGGAACCCGTCACTGAGAAGCATGAGCAGGAGCAGGAGGTGCTGTGGCTTGAGAACCCTGAGTACTCCGGTACTGCATCAGGGTTGAGCAACAGCCTCGCATCAGGAGCACGTGTCGAGCATGCAGGCAGCAGCCGTGATTTGGAGCAAGAGGACGCAGCCGAAGTAGCAGAGAGTGAACACAGCCACTCGCCTGATTCAGAGCTAGGACCAACCTTTCGGCTACACAGCCGAGCCTCCTCAGCAGTAACTTCGGTACCTCAGCAGTTTCCACTTCCAAGCAAACCCTCAGGAGGATCCGTACAGTCTTCACCTTCTATCAGCCCTTGGTACAGCGATACCGAAATGGAGAATACCGACTCTTCGTGGTCGGGGCCCACCATGCTCCGTTTTCGACACGAGGAGTTCCCTGCCTTCAAGCGGGGGGTGCTGCATGCAATGCAAACTCTGCACGCATGCTTCCGACTCAACAAAGGACAGGTGCCCGTTGATGAAGCTCTCGACTTGATCAACACCTTTCCTACACCAGGTACTATGTATGACATCTGGCATAAGCAGCAACTACATATGTTAGTCAAGGATGCTCGTGCATGGTTCAGCCGCCGCTGCACGGCAGCTGCCCAGGCAGCTAGTGCAGAGGGAGGGGATGTGTCAGCGGCAGTGCACAATGCTATCGAGCCAGCATTGGATGGTGAAAGCCTTCTCGAGTATTATCTCGAAAAATTAGACGAATCTTTTGCTCATCAGCGTAAGACAGCCAAGGTTCTGGAGTATTTGCGGACTAGGCAGGACAACGGTTCGCCACAGCTGTACCTGCAGCAAATACGGGAGCTCGAGCCGTACATTCGAGACTCATACTCCTGTGCGGTTATTGCGGAGTGCTACATTGAAGGCCTAGATCCAGCAGTAAGGGAGCGCATCAGAACCAAGTACGAGCTCACCCCACGTGAGGGATGGTATGCTCAACTGAACAGCATTGCAACGGACACTGAAACAATCTGGATCAACCTGCAGCAAGCCCAGGCCGAGCGGGAACGACATTCCAGCAGCGATCACGCCTCCGGGTCCAAGCAAGCTATTATGAGTGAAAAGGAGAAACGGCTGCGCAAGCAGCCAAGCAAAAGCAAAGACAGCGGCTCCGGCCAGTCTAAGTTCTATTGCAAGCACCATGGCGCCAACAGCTCCCATGACAGCAAGGATTGCTGGGTTCTAAATGGTCGCACAACAGGAAGTGGCAAGAGCGCCGCAGCTACGGGTTCCCATCAACCTGATGAATTGGCGGTGATGATCACCGCAGCAGTACAGACTGCATTAGGCGTGAGTCGTGCTGCTATGGTCTCTACATCTGAGCAGCATGCCCCAGCCACGAAGTATGCTGCCAATCAGCAACGGCGGCAGAACCGAGGTGGCGGTGGCAATATCAACAATGGGGGTGCTTCCAATAGGCGTCCCCGCATGTACGATGGTCCGCCCTGCGAGTATTGTGGACGGTATGGTCATGATGAGCCAAGCTGCTGGGTGCTCCACCCACAATTGGCGCCACCCGGCTGGGAGCCTCCTCTTAAGGCACTCCAGGTGCTGTTCCAAGCTAACAAAGAGCAGGCACAGCAGAATCGTGAGCGTGGTGCCGCACCACGCCAGCACCGAGCAGTGGCTGTCGGTGCTGTGCAGCATGATGAGGAGGACACCGAGGATGATGAAGAGGTGTACGTGCCGCACCGGTGCAACGCCAACGCATCCTTCAACCGCTGCACCCAGCCTCCGGGCACAGCCTCTGAGACAATCAATGAGGTGGTGGCATCCGTGCATGCCACTCTCACTCATCAAGCTACTCCGGTGTCCTTCCAACCCATGGAAATCAGCAATAATGTCTACCCACCACCTAAGGTGTCTTCAAAGCCATGCCCTGCCACTGCAACACTCCAAGGGTCAACAGCAACAGCAGCATACCAACCCAGTGAGTTGGTGCTCCGTTTGAACGTGGATGGGCCTGTGCTAAAAAGGGTTATTGCGGCAATTAGTGAGGTCGATGAAGCGACCTGTGAGAATCCGGGATGCCTTGGCGTCGACGCTTTCGCTCAATCCTGGGTCTCCACGAGAAAGGACCCTCCCTCTCTTCTCTACATGAATCCCCCCTTCTCCCAAGCGGGCCGGGTGCTGGCAAAAGTTCTCTCGGACAAGCCCGACTGCATCATTATATTGCCTGTTTGTCCTAGGTGGTGGGTAGCCCTTTTACGTCGCTTGCCGGTGCGTGAGGTTTGGCGTTTGCCGCATCGAGAGGACCTGTTCCTGCCGGGGGCCCTGACGGGACGAAGGCAGCCACATGCACCCCACTACCGGGTGTGCGCGTATATTGTCATCTGGTAGAAGAACATTTGCGACGCTCAGCTGTCCCTCAATTCATCCAATACATGTGCGGGACCAACCGTTTGGCTTTCTCGCGGCGTTAGACCGGGGGAAAAGGGTGGAGTAGGAGAGTAGGAGAGGCGTGCTGTGCACCGGTGGCTGGGGGGGAAGAAGGGCTGGAAGGATTGGTGGAGTTTAGAAGGGAGTAGGAGATGCGCGCTGTGCGCGGGTGGCTGGGGAGGAGAAGGGGTGGAAGAATTGGTGGAATATAGAACGGAGTAGGAGATGCACGCTGTGCGCGGGTGGCTGGGGCGGTGAGGCGGGCAGCTCGGGATGGGAAACAGTGGAACGTACTTTACATGCTGCCCTCGTTGCTGGCGTGCGCCCAGCTACTTTGGTTGTGTACGGTGGACGAGCGCTTTGGCTTCAGTTATGCCAATTTCAGAAGTACTGGATACGGTAGTGGCGGTTGCTAAGGTTGTACGGGTCCAAGGAGTGGTGGAGTTTGTTTGAGCGGAGTAAGGAGAGGAGCACGATAGGCGTTGTGCTATTACGGAATTTATTTGTACTGATTAGGCAGCCGGAGAGCGTTGTTGGCAGAAGCTAGGCAAAGTGTTGGAGTGGGAAGCAGGCCTAATTTGAGTGCACCGCGTTCCCACCCAGGTCCGTGTTCAATTTTTCCCACCCACCGCGGTGCACTCACTCGTCTGCACTGTCACTATCACTCGCCTCTACCCCGCGCTCCTGAATGTGGCGGGTCGGATCCAAGTACCGCCATAGGGTGCCCAAAGACTTCATTTGGGCTTTAACCAATAATTCACTAGGGGGCACACCCTCGTTAAAGGCATGCTGTAAACTACCGCGGCAGAAACTATGTACACTCTCGCCTCCATACTGGCCACTATCGCTTAGGTGTTGTTTGAAGCGGCTTCCCAAAGCCTCCGTCGAAAGCGGGGCTTCCTTGAATCGGCGCCCGTCGGTGTCCACGGGCCGGAAGAGGTACTCGGTCACAGGAACTTGATATGCTGAACACGTTGAAAGATACACTGAAAGAGCACCCAAGGGACAAAGCACGGGATTGCTGCTTCGCTCCACCAGTTGCCCCCATGACCGGACGCCTCGGTATGTCTTCGTTCCCAACTTCGCGATTTGCAGACGACAACTGGAAGGGACTCGCCCGTCCACGCTGGGCAAAGGAAGCGGAAGGCCTCGGAATGGGCTCCGAACTTGATCGGGGTCCTGAAGATTGTCCAGCCGAAGCTCTCCATAGTCATGCCCACGCATGCTCGTGCTCCATAGCAGACAGAAAATACTCCGGTCCCGCAGCAGTGTTATGCGGGAAATTGGGCTGTTGGTGTTGCTAGCTAGGTGTCCGCTCCAAGTACGAACTTAGATCTACTAGTTTAGTGTACGTAAGAGGTACGGCACCCTGCTCGGTGTGACCCTGCCGAGTGAGTATTTGCCGATAACCCTTACTGTAGCCACGAATGGCTGAACACTCGCACGGATTGCCGGTTGAGGCTGTCGCATCGTACGGTCCTCGTCGGTTTAGCAAATTGAAACCTGTTGACAGGTGGGAGATCGCCCCTTGCAAGGTTGCAGGGCAAGGCCGGCGATCTACACGAACCCGGCCTGGGTGCACGGTGATCCAGTGTTCCTCGAAAAACGTCAGGAGTGACGTGGGATCACAGTTTAGTAGATTCACCCTGGGCCGATGCTGGGCAAGCCAACTGTGCAGCTCGTGCGACTGCATCCGAATCTTCTGCCAGCTGTCTGGGGTCCATTGCTGGCAGATGGTCTCATATGCAGACAACAGTGCCAGGCTAGGCATTTGGGGAACCCCAGGCCGACCCTCTAGTGAGTGAAGGAACGCTGCCACGATAGGGTCCGTGGTGTTTGGTAGCGCCGCCGGCCTTTCGGAATGTGCTGTGGAGCTGGGCGCCCCAGCTTGGTTCTCACTCACAGTAGCAGCCTGTGTGCGTAGCGTCTCGTTTTATCCATCGATACTTTCTGGACTTTCCACCAAATCTCTAGCCTTACCTCGGGGCTGCTGCCGGTGGCGGGCCTACTGGGATTGGTCCACACCAGTCGCACCAAAGGTTCATTGCTATGACTTGCGCTGGAAGCAGAGATCCACATCATTTTGCGCGAATCACTTGCGGCTTTTTGATAGCCCACCCACCCTCCCTTTCTTTTGTCTGCCTAGAATTTTTGGATTTCTGAATTTTGGCCAGCTACCCGTAACTTATACCGTACATGACCTTCTGTTGTCGGCAGTGAGGCGGGCAGCTCGGGATGGGAAACAGTGGAACGTACTTTACATGCTGCCCTTGTTGCAAGCCGGGGCCGGCAAGACGGGGCCGGGGAAAGCAAGCTGGGGAAATTCAACTTGGCCCAAATCACCGACAGAATCCCGCAAACCAAGCATGGATTGACACACTCAACATGATCAGGGTGGTGCCTCCAAGCGAGCCCATCCTGGCACTTTTGCAGACGCGTGTGTTCAAGTCGTCCCAAAACTTCGTTGCACCCAGAAAATCGTGGCACCTTGCTGGCTCAAACGAAGAAATCAAACAAGTACAACCAAGACATGGCACACACCCACTTTGAAGGACAACTGCAGCAGCGGCCGACAAGCTTCACAACGGATACAGGTATGTGCCCGACGATGTAGCTTACCTCAACAAAGCAATGCAAGACCAAGGCTTGCTTGTGGAAAACCTGTACCTCGCTCCCGGTGTAAGAAGGGATCAGCTCCCCTGGCATCTCCCTGAGTACCCTTTGCCTGGTGTTACATTGGTGCGAATTGCTAGGAGGTGGGAACTCCCCGGCAGTGTTTTTTTTGTAATAGATTACTTTTTGGGGCGGGGCCCCAGCGCGAAGCGCCCAGGGGGCCCCCGACCTGTAGGATTGCCGTTGTCCGATTGTCCGTGTGTCCGTGTGTAACGGACCAAACATAATATCTCGGCCGGCTGAAACGCGTTATAGGTACTATATAGCATTCTCTATCGCAAGGTATTTCGCCTGTAGCCAACAAAGATCGTATGAGCACAAACAACTTTGGCTGCCTCCGTTGACCGATCTCAAAGTCACATCAACGCAGGGATGCGACCGTATTCCAGATTAATACGCCAGCTAATACGGCCGTATTAGTACGCCGAATACGCCAGACAGTTGGCCTGTTTATGCGTTGGCGTATTGTTGGCGTATTGTCGGCGTATTGTCGGCGTATTGTTTGTCGTTGGGTTGTCGTACAGTCTGAAAACGCGCCGATTTTGAGAAATATCGAGTCATTGGTGTCTTTAGTTGATACTTAGGATTAGGTAATAGGTTCGCTTATGATTGGGTTTGCAACTTACCTTGTTGTAATAACAACCCGCGAAATGGAAAACGTGCGCGAAGCAAAACGCGCTAAACCGGGACCTAAGCCTAGTGCTGTGTTTGATTATTTCGAAGAAGTCTGACACCCAAGCTATCTCTATTTGGGCTGTAGTATTTGTGATAATCACGGTTTGTTAGGAATGCTAGAATGCAGACGCGAATGTGTGCGCACATGGCTCGATGGCTGTCCAGGTCTGGCTGTTGCCCGAATTCATATTTTATCTTGTGAGAGATCGTTTCCCAAACACTAAAGCAATACGCCTTTCATTGTAAAAGCGAAAAACATGAATTCCCTGACGGAATAGCGCAAAAGGAATACGTCACGAGTATTGTAATACGGCATGGCGTGAACCCCGGCGTATTAATACGCAATACGCCTGGCATAAAAATTTGAGGTCCATTATTACGCCAGACGGCCAAACCGAATACGGTCGCATTGATGATCAACGCCTCTTCGGCTAAATTTAATCTCAAAAGGTGCCGTGTATCTCAAAATGGAATTCTGAGATGGCAGCGTATTATAACTTGAACACCCAGCTCGTGTTACCATTTTCCCGCACGGGCACTCCGACTTGCCACCAGCAGGCCGACAAATTTGCTTTCATTTCTCAATAAAATACGCAAGCTGCTCGTTTGTACATTTACTTTAGCGGTGTGCCGCGATGAAGCTCGCGGCTGTGAGGCGTATTGCTGAGGCCGCTGGCGCTTCGGGGATAAACATCACAGACAGAACCGAACTTCACCCAGCTTTCGTTACCATTTGCCCGCACGGGCATTCCGAATTGCGGTCTCCCGCACTGTCCACGTGGCATGCACCCGGGATGTAGTAGCTGGCCGCTGAAAACGCCTCTCGAGATGCTGGTGGTCGCGCTACGCGCGTACTTGTAGCGCGTATTTGTAGGGATGGATGCGATTGGCGTGGAGCCCGCAGGCGGTGCTGACGATTCCGCCGGTGCAAGCTTAGCTCCCACACCATCAGCACTGCTGCAACAAAGCACATCTCCCACCGCGTTGACACTACCTGTCAATTGTCACACGTGCCACGCTAGCTACCGGCCTGTACGGATGCAGGGGGGCCCGCCCTTTTTCCGGCTTCGAGGAAGCCGACACCCGGCTTGTCGGAATAGATGGGGGGTCTGAGCCTGGAAGAAATGGAATCGTTGGGTCAGTTGGCCGTACTGGTTTATTACTTCGGCCATAAGTCGCCCCAAATGCCTTCTGCACATATAAAGCTGATCATTTGGAGCTTATACACTATTTATATATAAGATATTTGATGATATCACCATGAGACAGGCAGGCCATGTTAAAAAGCCACGAGCTCTCCAAAAAACACCAAGAAGCCATGTGCAACCACGAAGCGTGGGCCCTTCAGCACGAGCGTGACTAGCTGACAGTGCGGACGGTCGACAACCTTTTGTCCAGAGCACTCAGCAAGTCCGAGAGGGGAGTTGTGCAGCAGCTGCGGCAGAGCAAGGTCCACAACCGCCTGGACGAGCACCTGGCGCTCTGTGTCAGGATGTTTACGCAGGAGCTGTTCACGCAGGACCTGCCCACGTTCCCCTTCGACGTGGCGGTGAAGAAGTGGCGTGAGGCCGTGATCAAGGGGCGGTACCAAATGAGTGACTAGCTTCTGATGTGGTGCAGAGGCCTAGCCAGCAACTGGTCGGCGGCTGGTGCAATGCAGTGGTGTTGATGGTGCCGACAGTGTACATAAGGGTACATATTTGTACATAGCATGTGAGATAGTTATCTTATGGAAGACTATACATACATATATATATCTTTGCCTTCACGTGCTCACGATGTTTATGGACAGTCAAAGTGGCTCCGCGCCCTGCTCACAGAGACACTGGCACAAATGCAGATAGGTGCACAGAACGATGGTGTTACGGCATGTGTGTTTCCAGACGTCAGGTGTTGTTTACAGCACACCGTACGGCCTTTGAGGGGGGGGTCTGGGGGGGGCGCAGCCCCCCCAGCGACTATACAAATAGGAATTGTAAACGCAAGGAACACCCAGTCCATTACTATAGGGTACTAGGCTCAAAACGAAAATATAAAACACTGCTCCCCGGACCGAATCCTGTTGTGAACATATCGCACACCAGGCATGATGCAGCATACTCTCACCCCAAAGGTGGATGCCCGGGTGGGCGAGAAGTCTACCAGCTGAGTAAAATCAGAGGCCCCCATTTAGGACAGGGACTGACGAAATGTCACAATAGCGAACATTTATCAAAATCCTAGGGGATCTATAACAACCTAAATCCTACAGGATATGCCCGGGGGCGCCCGAGGACGTTCACTTGAAGGGGGGCAGAATGTAAGAAGGGATTTGCTCCCCTGGCATCTCCCTGAGTACTCATTACTTGGTGTTACACCCGGCATGACGGTCATGGTTACCAAGAACCTGTCTTCCCCAAAAATCGAAAACGGTGCCTTGGCTATCGTCCAGTAACCGAAACCGTCTGTCACTCCAGCTCTTCAAAGCCATCGTTCGCCTGCTAAGGATATGCGAGGTCAAATACAAAAATGGCGCCAAGCTAAAACGCAAAATGTCCCCAATATAGCGCTTCCTTTTCAAGAACTGTACACAAGGTGCAGGGTGATACCATCACTGATCCCGTCATAGTTGACTTCACAAACATGAACCGGCTGAGGCAGGCAAATGTGGCGCTGTCGCGAGATGTGTGTATTGAGCAGCTGCACATCCTGCCCATCGACATCCAACTGACACACATGTTCAAGGCACATATATCCCCTTAAACACCATGCATCGTACTATTGCTCCTGCTGTTGCTGCTGACTGCCTGCTGGTCTCAAATTGTTCATGACCTTCATCCCATGACCTCAGTCTCACACACCTGTCCCACCTCCCGCCTGCAACTGCAACAATCGTCAACCCTTCAGCAGCAGCAGCAAGTCATCAGTCCCAGGATCAAGCCATGGGGATATCCATTGTGCAGTACCAGAGCCTTGGGTTTCACGAACCGTCATTCCCCAGCAGGGCAACACCAAGCCGCGGCAGACGACACCCTGACAAAGAAAGAACTCAAAAGCAAGAAGCCTACCTGAACGACATGTCCGTCATGCCATGTGACTGGCCGCGGTTAGTTAGCCCAGTGGGTAATTGTTTACCTATAGCTACATGTTTAGCATTGGCTCCGTGCACTCACGGCCACCATGTATTGCATAAATTAACCGGGTCAGCTGGTATTGTTTTTATTGTTCAGCACGCGCCTGTCTGCCAGCCCGCCCGCACACCCTCCGCTTGTTGAAGATGGAGCTTGCGTAACTCTAGTTGCTGTGTCTCTTTAACCCTAGATGGTGGGTAACGCCTGTCTTCTTCGAGTCGTTCAGTCTCACATGAACTATAACATAAGATATATATCACAACAACATCTGCTGCATCATACATGCACGACCATGCTGGTGCGCCCACCCATACCAAGTGTGTCGTCACGGACAAAGCCACCATGAATGCACACCTGGGTGAAACGACATCATCTCGCACACTACACCAAAACATAAATTGAAACGTCCACGACAACATCTAGCGCAGCGCCCATAGCATAACAAATCATCACACACCTCCGCGCTGAAACCCGTGTGACATCCGATGAAACACTGTCAATCCTGGGCGCGCACCACAAACCCACACGTCAAATACACCCGAACTGTAGCACGCAACGACGCAAGCAAACAAATACAGCCATCATATCAACTACCATGACCTCCACCAACACGCTGTGCGTTCACATAGGATTGACGGCAACGCAACAACACCCATAACAAAGACCTTGCGTGCAAATACCAGTTGTGCAGGAGTGCTTGTGCAATAATGTACCAAACAATACCATTCGCAGCGTCAACCAAATGAGTGCAACAGAGCCAAACATGACATCGCTGATACGCACACCTAATGGCTACCCGACAAATGCGTTGCACAAACTTTACCAACGTCTATTGAAACGACAGCAATAATAGCAGACAACCAAAGCATAAACAGCGAGTCATCGTATAGGAGCAAACAGCAAACAACCAACCAGATATGATCGTGCGACGCAAATCAAACTAATACAAGAGCGCTTGAACACCGAATTTTTCACAAATTACGTAACCTTGTAGCTTATTGTAGTTAAGGGTCCACTATCCGGCCTTCGGCTTGAAATATTACATTATTTGTTTTTCCAGTACTTAAAGTAAATTTGTTTGTTTTTTAAGATGTTATTAATAGAAAAGGAAAATATAAAATAAGAGTGCTTATAATAAATTTTATTTCATGGCGCCTTTTTATTTGGTTGTAGTTTACAAAATTTATATACGGTGCGACGTTGGCTTTGCTTTTTTTTAGAGCAGTACTTATACTGCTGTCCGTGACGTTATTTTACAAATTTAGCTCCGCCAATCTCTAGGGGAACTCCGTTTGTGAGCTACAACAACAGTGCTACGCAGCTTCACTGTTCTGCACCTAGTTTGTAGTCTTACAGCGTAGCACTGGGTTAAATAGGCCGGAGGCCGAAGCCTAGTGCACGTTGTCGC
The DNA here is from genome assembly GCF_000143455.1 of Volvox carteri f. nagariensis. Taxonomy (NCBI): domain Eukaryota; kingdom Viridiplantae; phylum Chlorophyta; class Chlorophyceae; order Chlamydomonadales; family Volvocaceae; genus Volvox; species Volvox carteri. The sequence continues at coordinate 272,194 of NW_003307625.1, forward strand.
TTTACTAGCTTTACGATCCGGCCTTAGGCCGGATGCCAAGGCATAACCAGGCTTAACTAGGTTAAGACACGTACGCTCTTCTTCCCCTTTAGTTCCCCATACCTAGCAACTGACTATGGCACACAATTATCATTATTTACACACCACACGAGCTTACCACATAGTTTTGTTCCATAAGGGAACCAAAGGTTGAAAATGCGAGGTAAGTTTGCCAACAACTTAGCCAGAGGGTTGCAAAGATGGGGGATTGGGGGCAGGTACTGGTCAGGCGGGATGGGGAATAGGGGTGACGACGTCAGGATGGGATGTGGGGCCCAAGGCAAGGATTAGGGATTAGGCGTGCTACACTACTTTTTTGATGGGGATTGCTGTCGGGGTGAGGATGGGGACGGGATCCCTGTCTGAGGGATGGGGATTGCAACCTTGACCAAGGAGGGGATTGGGAACCCTGGCCAAGGATGGGGATGAGACCCTGGTCGACAGGATGGGGATTGCAGGCTTTCGCAAGTTTAGGATGAGCTCGCTGCCATAGGATTGGGAACACAGTTGGAGGATTAGGATTGGGTGTTCTGCTTTAAAATGAGGCTGCAGGTGCAGAATTGGGAATACTGACAGGACTGCAACAGACTAAGGATGGATGGTTTAGTTGTCCATAGTTGCTTGCATGGTGTGCTGTCACTTGCGGTGCATCTTACAGCGTCTGGTGAAAGTGTTTAAGTGGTGGTCAAAGCCAGTACCAAACATGCACGTTGTCGTCTGTTGTCGTGGTCGATTTTGCTCATACACTTCAGCTCATGGGTAGGGTTGCGCCGACCATTAGAAATAGAATTCTAACGTAGAATAATTCCAAAGAGAAATCACCCTATAAATGAGAAGGGCCTGCTTCTGGGATTAGAATGAGAAAGCTGTACGACAGCCTGGATCCTGCATTAGAATCGCCAGAAACAGAGGCTTGTGCATTATAATACTTGCACGTTAGTACCTTACCTATAGATGTTACTCTGGTTCAGCTATGGCAGATCAAGCGGACAAGCCTGACACAAAGCAACCTGACCTGAAACATGGTCCATCAGCCCGACAACATTGAAGTAAAGGCAGGGTAAATGGTTATGGGCCCCCGCCTGCTACTTCCGTATTATTTTTTATGGCTGCTTGCATAACAAATTGCGGGTGCGAAGCGAAGTGCACTCTTGCGTACTGCTAAAGTCGCAAGTCGCAAGTCGCAAGGAACACGCAAAATTTCTATATGATATTCTATATACGCGAATACGTACGTGAACCACGCCTGTAGGGTGTAAACAGATAGCATTTGCGGCGTCCGCGTCTGCGGGCTATGGCCGATCGCAGGCGCAACTATGCTGAAGTGGCTTGCGGCCTATGTGGCTCCGTCTGTCTGAGCAATGCAATGTAGCTATTCATACGCACAAGCTCACTCACGCCTCATCTAGTTCTTATCAGTATTTGCTTATTGTATCTCATCAAGTTCTTAACAGCTGCTAAGAACTTACTGCAGTATTTGCTTATGGGCCTTCTGGTTGGGTTCCGAGGACTTTCGCCAATTGGGGAGTCTAATGGCAAATTCCCCTGTGGTTGCGGGTTCTGAGCCTGCCCTTGCATTTGCTTTTGGCTGTCTAGGTGACTTGCGTTGTCTGGTCTGGGTGGGAGTCTTGTTTGCCCTCATCGTATCAGGTGCAGTGCACGGCCTGCTGGCCCGCTGGCTGTACTCTTTGTGAGTCTGGAGCCCATTGTAACAACCACACTGCCTCGAGGCATCCCTAGCAACGGCGGTGGATTGATAGGAACTGGCCTAGTCTGCGCAAGTTCCGCACAAGTGTGGGGGTGTCCGTAAGAGCCGGGGGGCCCATGGGTGGTAAATCGTTTTTAGGGCGGTTACATGGTGGACCATCGTCGTCCGCCCTCGTCCGCTTGTACACGAAGCGCCTTAGAGCAACATGCCGGGTCTCCCAGACTTCCGAGAGGAACCTGGCTAGTGCCAGGGGTGGGGCCTCGGTCATAATCGTGCGCATGTTGCACCCTTGAAATGTGAGGTCACGTTCGTACTATGCCCGTGTACTAGTGTGCACCGGGTATTCCACAAAGACATGCATTTCGTCTTCAACCACCCCGCAGTCACAAAGCCTGCAGGTGCACGCTGTGCACTCATGGCCGTTAGGTCAGTTAATCTCTAACTTCCAACAGCCTAACCGGAAACGTCTAAGCATTTGATGCAAACATTGGGGCATGGCGATTTCAGGTGGTCATTATGGATTTCAGCACAAATGATGAACCCTGCCCGCTCCCCTGCACCCGTTGCAGGCAATCAATGGAGAATCAGGTGAGAGACCGAGCTTTCTATTAGGGCCTGGTGCCGTAATAGGGAGAGGTAGGGTCTGTACAGGGTTTCCGGGTTTCCTCGGTCTTCTTGAATCTTCACCCCAAGAGCCAGTCTTCTTGTGTGTTTCAGGCTCAGTGCTCAAACTCGCGTGACGGAGCCTTGAACCCCGGGGGAGGAAAGCGGAACTGGTGGACCTGCGGCTCTCGGCTGCTTAGGAGGGGACAGAGGCCCCTTACGCCCCTCTCCTGTCTGCGGGAGGAGCTTAGGTGGTCTTTCCGTTGGGGCTGGGCAGCAGTCCCTGGCCAGTGTCAGGCACGGTAAAATACTTGCAACACACGCACACACACACACGCACACGCACACACACACACACACGCGCGCGCGCGCGCACAAGCTCACGAGATTGAATTGAATTGTTACAGAGTGGGAGGCTTCTGGGCCATTTGAACATATTGTCACACAAGCTCGCGATATGCCAGCTGAGCTGATTCCCGTGCCTCGAATGCCCTGGTAAAAACCTTCTTGCGGACATAACCCAGCTCAGACAATGCACGGCTAATCTCAGGGCCGCTCCAATGAGTGCCCAGTAAGTTTGTCATAGCGGTGGCCAGACCGGAGAGCAATTCTTGGTCGTCGGCCTGCACCAGCTCCACAAGCGTCTGAGAGGTGGCAAACACGTTCGCGCACTTGTTTGCTGTAGTAGTAACGGTTCAATACTTCTCCCATTGTGAGATCCGCTCTACAACTGAGTATGCACACGTACGTGTTCGCGTATATAGAATATCATAATAGAAATTTTGCGTGTTCCTTGCGACTTGCAACTTGCGAGTTGCAACTTGCGACTTGCGACTTCAGAAGTACGCAAGAGTGCACTTCAGATGCGATCGCCTCGCATCCCGCAATTTGTTTGCAAGCAGCCATAAGTAATCATCACAGAGTCCCGAACCATTCAATGCCCCCGCCTTTCTTACGTCCGCTAGTCATTTTCATTGTCGTACAAGCACCCGTAGATGCCCCCGCCTTTCTTACGTCCGCTAGTCATTTTCATTGTCGTACAAGCACCCGTAGGGAGAAACTCGCTAGTCATTTTCATCCGTGTCGTACAGGCACCCCTAGATGCCCCCGCCTTTCTTACGTCCGCTAGTCATTTTCATTGTCGTACAAGCACCCGTAGGGAGAAACTCGCTAGTCATTTTCATCCGTGTCGTACAGGCACCCCTAGGGAGAGTCTCGCTAGTCATTTTCGAACTGCAAATCCGTAATCTCTGTCGTAAAAGGCACTTGTTGGAGATTCTCCCTAGTCATTTTCGCGCGCTTCGGTATTAGTCGTACGAAGACGCCGAGTATATTACTATGCCTTCTACCGGCTGCAAATGAACAAAGTCTCTATCAGAATTCTGAATTTCTCGAAATAGTCGATTACGTGCTGTCCGATTAGCAGTTCATCTTTATTAGCCATGTCTCATTTCACGACTTCGTTTGCAGCAGTTTACGCTGCAACGCTCATCATCCTTGCTGCCGGTGAGATCGGGTTCTACTGCGCATACGTTCTCATCTGTGCTCCTCGTTCACCATGCTTACCTGCATGCGATACCCTCTGTAGTTGATGGCATTCATTAATGTGGAATAGTTTATGTATGCTCTTGAAATTTTTGACAAACAATTCATGGAGCTCTGTCAGCGAGTACGCAACGTCATAAGCCGGTGCAACATACTCGCTTGCTCGATCATGAACGGAGAAAACATCCAACATCATTTGCAGCGCTGGGCGCTGCTGTCCTTCTTATTGGGTTGCTACTATTGCTCATGATAATACCTGGTGAGTAATAAAATGACTGGGGTGTTCGAATTGTATCATACGTAGCTTTCGTAGCGTACAAACGCATTGTTCCAATAACTGATCGAGAACCGCGAACTAATTAACAGCAGTCTCTGGTAGTAAGAACCATTGTATATGTTCTCTTACATACCGTGCCCTTCGCAATATGACTCTGTATGAGTGGTAATATTGGTCGCTTGTCCGTGCATCACAGCTGCCTAATAACCGAAATAAACGCCTCTTACTTATGGCATCGTCTCAACAGGTACATCTGCCACCAATGAAAACGAGCAGCGGATACGCAGGCGTGTGGACGACTTTACGGTCGACATGTACCCTGAAATGCTGGGTATAGACACTACCCCAACACAGCAACAAATTTCTGCGGCCGCTACAATTGCCCAGCCACAGCAACAAATGGTTCACCCGTTCACGACAACCACCACGCCACTACAGAACCCCCAGTCACAGGGTATCGCATGCGCAGCTGCTTTACCATTCCATGAAACACATACCATCCACCCTTCCTTTTGCTGGAAAATTAATACTCCTTCGTGGTGACAAGCATCAGCTTGCCGCCGTGTGTGACCGTAAGTGTGACGAAGATGCATGCATACACCAGCCATACAGTTGGGCCATGTGGCACATGTTTCAAGAAATTCAACTAGGAACAAATCACCGACAAAATCCTAATAATCAAGCATGGATTGACGCACTCAATGTGATCAAGGTATAGCCACCAACCGAACCCATCCTGGCACTTTTGCAGACTCGTGTGGTAAAGTCTTCCCAAAATTTCGTTGCACCCAAAAAATCATGGCACATAGCTGGAACAAACGAAAATCGACAAGTATAACCAAGATATGGCACACACCCACTGCAGCATATTACAGCTGCCGACAAGCTTCACAAAGGAAATAGGTATGCGCCTGAAGACGTAGCTTATCTGTACAAAGCAATGCAAGACCAAGACGTGCTCCTAGATCACCTTTACCTCGCTCCCGGCATGATGGTCATGGTTACCAAGAACCTGTCGGCCCAAAAAATCGAAAACGGTGCTTAAGCAATCGTGCAAGAAATCACCGAATCCATGCTGTCACTCCAGCTTTTGGACTCCCAAACCATAATCCGCCTGCCAAGGATATGCGAGGTCAAATACAAGAATGGTGCCAAGCTTGAACACAAAATGTTCCAGGTCGTGCCTGCTTTTGCAAGAACTGTACACAAAAGTGCAGGGCGATACCATAACGGATCCCGTCATTATTGACTTATAATGTTAGTAAACACGAACTGACTAGGGCAAGCATATGTAGCACTGTCGCGAGTTGTGGATATTGTGCAGCTGCACATCCTCCCCATCGACATCCAACTGACACCAAACATGTTCATGGCACTTGTACCCCCTTAAGCACCATAATTCATTTTAATGTTAGGCTGCTTACGTTCCTGTTCCTGCTACTGTCTTACTGCCTGTCACAGTCTTTGCATTACTATGACCTTAGACACCTATCCCACGTCCCACCTGCAATGTCATCAACCGTCACAACTTTAGCAGCAGCTGCGAGTCATCAGTCTCAGGCTCAAGCCATGGGTTTATCCGTCCAGCAGTACGAAGGCCTTGGTTTTCACACTCCGCCCACCACCATAACAACACGCGTCACACGACGCCCCGATGACGAACGAACCCCAAAACAACAAGCGTACATTAATGATTTGTCAATCATGCCATGTGACTGGCCTACCACAATCGGAGAATGCTCAAGACTCCTAAGCAGCAGGACAGCAGACTACGAAGACTTCAAGAAAAAATACAATGAAAAACCATCATCAGGCAGGCAATGTGCAGCTCTCCACTGGACGAAATTGACAAGCTTACTAAAAGCCAGG
>NW_003307625.1:278284-300837 GCF_000143455.1 Volvox carteri f. nagariensis
TTTGACCTGTGAATCTCGCATTACCTGTAACAGGAAATGACATGTGACTTTCGACAACAACTCAAGCGTCTGCTGCAGCACACTTGCATGAATATGCTGGTGCGACCAGTGACAATACCACCAAGCATACGCACCCGGGCAAAATGTCATCATCCCGCAAAATAAACCAAAACATAACTTCTACGCCGCCAGGACGCTGTGCGTCCAAATTGGACGGACGGCACACACTTAATAGCCAGCCGAAATGTACGTAACAAATACTTTACCAGCGAATATTGAAACGTGGCATTAACATCATACACCGGAAGCACGTCCAACGAATCGTTGTATAGCATGTGCAAAAGTCCTTCTATGTCTGTGCGACGTAATACTGGATTCACATGCTACGTTACGTTGCGAAAACTTTTTTGGAAAAGTGGGCCTGAAAAAGTCACCCAGTTCACATGGGACATTACGACGACGTTGTGTTCGTTGGCGCGAGCTGTGTAAACCATCTCCATTTTATGTCTTTCAATGGCCAAAACTTCAGCACATCCCCTTAGAATCGCAATATATAATTGACGGGTTATTGGCAGCCCTGCCTACTGCAATGGCACTGCATCCCGCGCGAGCCGCGATGGCGTTTGCCCTAGCGGCCGCTATGGATGAAATTTTTGACAACCTTGAGGATATGTTCAATTCTCAATGGCAGTGCTTGCGCGTGTGGGCCGACGCGGCGCGGCCCATGCCGCCGGAAGTGCGGCCGACTTGCCATTTCGCGGATGGCTTCAGCCCTGATACTACAATGGGTTACATATTGGCTATGTAAGGGGTCGTGCGCGGGCGAGCAACACGAGCGGCGTTGTCCTTGTTCATTTTTATAATATAAGGCAGCGGTGTGACTAGAAATTCAGTCGGAGTGCAAAGCGCGCACAATTTGTCAAGTATGTGGTCTTTATAAGCGATTGGGCTTGGCCGTTTGTTATAACTCGCGAAATTGGCGACGCATTTCAAGTAACGGTACGAGGGGTCAGCGTTTGACGAAATTGAACCCCCCCCCCTGGTCACTTTAGACTTTTCGTCCACTTTACCGGTAACGTACCGTTACCACGTCCGAACCGACCACTTTTTCCAAAAAGTTTCAACGTAACGTACCATGTGAACTGGCTATAAAGCAAACTATTAAAAAATAATACGGAAGTAGCAGGCGGGGGCCCATAACCACTTACCCTGCCTTTACGAAGCTTCCGAATGCTGCATATAGGATTGCATTCATGCAACTGTTGTCGCAAGACATTCATGCATACGGCAGCAGCCGCTCACTCAATCATCAACCAACGAGCACTCTACACCGGCAGGAATACATAGCTATTTTTTGGCCCAGCATGATTGCACATGTACGTCTGTCTCAACTGTTAAATCCCTACGCTGTTTGTGACGCATTTGCCGCTGCACAAGCACCACCAGCACCATGGTCCACCACCTTTGTCTTGTAGGTTGTCATCGTAGTGGTTAATTTTGCCATTTGTCTTGTTGCCACCGTTGTTGCGCTTCGATGTGAGCGCAGCGATGAGTGTTGAGGCATGCGCCAGCCTCATGACGTCCAGCTGCTCGTCTGCGATTCGTTGACTCGTATCAGTTTCTTGAGTAGGTTCCTTTGTGATGGCGTTGCAGCCTGTGCTTTGACGGAGTTTTGTGAAATGAGTGCCGACGCATCCCTCTTGAATAGTGGTTCCTGCGGCAGCTGTACATTGAGCCTTTGCAACTGAGCAAGCTGTTCTGCAGTGGCCTGTTCTCCTGCTGCATGACTGTCCATGAGCTTGCTGGCCTGGCTTTTGGTAAGTTTGTCTATTTCTTCCATGGATAATCCCCGCGAGTGAAGAGCTGCACGCTGCCTGCCTGATGCAAGTTTTTTATTGTATTTGTTCTTGAAGTCATCATTGTCTGCTGACCTGTTGCTTAGGAGTCTTGAGCATTCTCCGATTGTGGTAGGCCAGTCACATGGCATGATGGACATATCATTAAGGTATGCCTCTTATTTTGGGGTTCGTTCGTCATCGGGGCGTCGGGTGGCGCGACATTGTGTTGTGATGCTGTTAGGCGACGGTGCGTGAAAACCAAGGCTTTGGTACTGCTGGACGGTTAATCCCATGGCTTGTGCCTGGGACTGATGACTCGCAGCTGCTGTTAAAGGGGTGACGGTTGATGACATTGCAGGTGGGACGTGGGACAGGTGTCTAAGGTCATAGAACATAGTTTATGAGAGGCAATACGACAGTAGCAGCAATAACATAAGCAGGCTCAGCAGTAGTCTGAAGCATGGTGTTAAAGGGGGTACATAAGCCTTGTACATGTGTGGTGTTAGTTGGATGTCGACAGGCAGTATGTGCAGCTGTGACAGCACTACATATGCTTGCCCTGGTCGGTTCATGTTTGTCAAGTCAACTATGACGGGATCAGTGATGGTATTGCCCTTGTTTGTCAAGTCAACTATGACGGGATCAGTGATGGTATTGCCCTGCACCTTGTGTACAGTTCGTGCAAAAGCAGGCACAACAGGGACTATTTTGCGCTCAAGCTTGGCACCATTCTTGTATTTGACCTCGCATATCCTTGGCAAGCGGATTATGGATTGGGAGTCCTCAAGAGCTGGAGTGACAACATGGATTCGGTGGTTTCTTGCACGATAGTATCCATTGGCTGCCTTGAAAGGCAAACGCGAAATGTGCTGTCATTGCGCCCATGCCCAGGAATTTTGCAGCTTTTCCCGTGGTTGCACAAACAGTCACATGTTTGCCCATGGATGCAGCTTTGCTTATGAACGCACGCATGACATTTGTTTTGCCGTGTCCTCCTGGCCCTTGGATGCGCCACACGCTTGCGTTTCCGCTGCTGGTTCTCATTGGTTGCAGATGTACCTGTCTTGACAGTGCCAACAGTAAGAGGGGTTTATTTCAGGTATTAAAGCAGCTGTGATGCACGGACAAGCGACTTATATACCGTTCATACAGATTCATATTGCGAAGGGCACGGTATGTACAAGAACATGTACAATGGTTATTACTACAAGAGACTGCTCTGTATTAGTTTGCGGTTCGCAATCAGTTACTGGAACAATGCGTTTGTACGCTACGAAAGCTACCTGGTGGCCACCAGGTATCAAATTGACAATCTCGGACTAACACATTTCACGACGCCTCATAAAAAGCCTGACTGATAGGTTGGAAGGTTATCCTTTATGAAGGCTGTAGGTGCTCCTAGTTTTGTGGAAGCTTTGTGCTTCTTGTTCGGCATTATGCACCACACCGTGGGTGTCGTTCAAAGGTGCAACAAGGCCTTCATGTCGATACTCGATAGTCTTTTAAATGTCTGGCAATACTCGTTTTTGCATTTTATGCACGGAATGAGCAACTGTCGTACTTCAATCCGTTTCTTAATCCAGACGTATGAAAGGTTCATTAGCCTTCATGCACCTTAGCCTCACTGCGAGATGTGAAATACTCCTGGATAACATCTAGCTTCTCAATGCCCCATTTGACCAGGCTGGGCTGGTCAACATCTGGATACTCCATGGGATTAAATAGGGCCAAAGCACTGATGAACCTGGTATCAGGAAACCGCTCATTGACGTGGCGAATGAGATTCGCGGCATACTTAGAGACCAGCTTGTGCACCTCGGCCTCAGGATGAGCGGGCACGTCGTGGATTGTGTGACCCTTATACGACCCGAACCCCGTTGCCTTCATCTCGGCAACGAATGCTGACAGTGCAGGGGTGAGGTACTCTCCTGGCTCAACAGCTATGTAGCACGCATGCAATGCAGTCTTGGTGCACTCAACACACCCCGGTACATCACTAAACTTGAACTCAGAAGCCTGCATGAGCTTGAACATGGCATCCGTAGTTCCCAGGACATCGGCCAAAAAGTGAGTGAAGGCAAGCGTAGTGAAGTCAGTCAGCTTCTCGTGAAGGGAAGCAAACTTAGCAGCCTCGTCAGCAGGTTTGCCGCCACCCGATGGATCCACATCAACGCCATCATCGTCACACTCACTTGACACGACAGACTCGGTGTCAGACGGGTCGTAGTCACTGTCACTGTCGTCCGCTGTTGCGTACGCAGAACCGTCCATAGGGGGAGGAGCGGCGGGAGGGGGCGGTGGCGGAGGAGGTGGAGGAGGCTGCGGTAGAGTTGCCTGCTGTGCCTGAGCTAGCTGAGATAACGTGCGGCGGATGTTAAGGTCGATGATGCTGACTTGGGCTTTTAACGACTCCTGCAAGAGCTGACGGTTAACTATCTGCAAACTGACGTTGTCTGGAACGCCCAGTCCAACACACGCGATCTGGAAGATGGTCGAAAGACTCTTTAGGACGGCGTAGACGCTTTCCTGGCTACCAAGCTGCTGAAGTAGGATCACGCGGACAGCTGGAGACGCATGCTGTAGGGCCTCATAGTACTCTGCAAGCTCAGGTGATGACAAAATGCCGGCGGGGACGGCGGGGGGCTGACCCGCCGGCTGGGGAACTGCAGGGCGAGGAGGTGGTGGCAGGGCAGTGGCAGGTCCAAGAGGTGGCGGCGTTGGGGTGGCGGCAGGGCGAGGAGGCGGCGTTGGGGCGGCGGCAGGGCGAGGAGGCGGCGTTGGGGCGGCGGCAGGGCGAGGAGGCGGTGTTGGGGCGGCGGCAGGGCGAGGAGGCGGCATTGGGGCGGCGGCAGGGTGAGGAGGCGGTGTTGGGGCGGCGGAAGGGCGAGGAGGCGGTGGGGTGGTGGAGGCAGGGCGAAGGAAAGAAAGGCACTCCGGAAGCTGAGAGAGAAGGTCTTAGATGCACTTGAAGCGGCCGCTCCACCTGCAAAGATGAAAGGAACACGTGAGCAAGGATGCTAATAGCATCTAATAGCATCTGCATCTATACTGATTGACATTGTGTACCTGGTGGCATTGAACATCTTCAGCGTCCTAGCAGGCGTAAGAGCACCGATGACCTCGCGGACAGCCAGGTAGTTAAGCCAGCGCTTGGGTGATTTTGAGAAGACCTTGTGTGCTGCACGGATAACAGCGTCGATGGCTGCAACCGTGTCACGTAGCATCTTTGGGCTGGTGCGCTTGGTGCCGGCATCCTTAACACACAAAGCAAGGCGGTGACTGGCGCAGTGAATGCCATAACAAGCGCTGTTGACTTCCTTGCGAAAGAATCCAAAAACACCCTTCTTCTCCGAGGCGACGGCAGAGCAGCCATCTCCAGAAAACGACACGAGCTTCTTCTCCAGGTCCACACCCCGCCGCCTGAACTCCCCAGAGCAGGCGTCGTACAGGTCGCGGCCTGTCCAGCCTGATAGCTTCACAAGCCCAAAGTACTCCTTGAAGATGGTGCCAGTAGAAGGCTCATCGTAGATGACACAGATGGCGGCGTGGGACTCACCTGCACGTTGGGTGGCATTTCACACAGGCACTCCCTCAAATCAATAAAAACCAAGGCTTCCTTACCAGCAATACACGTTGACTCGTCCATCTGGATGCCAATGAACGTTGCGTTCTTGAGACGCTTGGTCTGCTCGCCTTCATAGTAGTCGTGGAGACAAGCCGTGAACCTCCCCAACGCACGAGGATCATCGTACTTGGTGGTGATGTTAGGGGCGTTGGCAAACAGTAGGAGCTCACATAGCTTGTCATAATGAGTGAACGGCATCCCAGTGGCAACGACAGTATAGGCGGCCCCAAACAAAGCCATCAACGCCTCGTCCCCAATCTGAGTTATGGATGCCATCAGCTGCTGCTGAGTCTCCTGGGCCCTCCTGTCCTTATAAGCTGTCACGGCTTTGCTGTGCTTTTCCCCCCTCTCGTGGTGTGTGAAGGCAGAGCGATCCCACTCACAACGGACTAAGTTAAATTCCTTCTTCTGATGCCATGAACAGTGCCAGCAGGTTGCTGTGAAGTACACCTTGCCATCTCGTTGCGTTCCTCTCTGATTCTTGGAGTAAGCCCAGCTGGAAAACTCCTCACCGCCGGCCTGTGCTAGGAAACCCTTGTCCTCGCCAGGAATTTCCGGATGCTCGCAGCCTTCAAGAAAAGGCTGAAGCTCCCGCCTTGACACTCGAAGCCGGGACGGTGTCTTGGTAGCAGCGGTGGTGATGGCGGTTGAGGGCCCAGGGTCAGCATCGGTGGCGGGTTCTGCAGGGCCTGTGGGAGCTGACGGGACCACGACCTTTCGACGTTTTTTGGCGGATCCAAGAGCCTGCTGTCTGGTGTTGTCCTCGTTGGCAACGGGTATGGGAGGTGGTGGTGGTATGGGCACAGGCGGAGGTGGAGAAGGTGAATCATGGAGCGGTGAAAGCGCTTCGGCAGTTTGGAAATCATCCTCCAGCCCTGCCGCAGGAGATCCTAGGTCATTGACGTCCGGTTGTTGCCTAGGTAACAAATCTGCAAGAGTGCACTGTTTTCCAGCCCGGACGTCGCGCAGTGTTGCAGCTCTGCCAGAACGTGAAAGCGTGGACTTGGACCTCCCTCTGCCACTAAGGATGCAAGTGAACGGAGCTAAAGTTAAGATGAGTAAAATGAGCCAGCACCAGAGCATTCTGAAAGCGTTTCGGGGCTGATGCCCTTGGTCAAGGTCGTCAATTGACTGTTCATTATGAGAATCTCTCAAAGCTAGCGTTTACCTCCTTGTAAAATGGAAGGTTTGGTAACCTAATGATGAAGTTCATAGCTTCAAAACTGCGCAAACCTGCCTTTTGCGGGGAATTTCTGCACCCTGCCGTACGGCTGCCGTACCAGCGATGAAGAATAGAATTGAATTTCTGCAACGGGTACAACGGAAGGACCCGCTGTACCAGCGCCATTTGCCGACCCCTGGTTGGAACGTATGTGGGCTCACCGAAACTCAATTACCCCCTTTGGACGCTAGTCTGGGCTGATGTGCGGTGTTTTCCTTCCTCCGTGGCTTTTAGGCGTTGTAGTATTGCCCTTGGGCCTTCGGCTCGTATGGGTAGTCTTACAGGTATGGGGTCACGCACCCCCAACCATGTAACATACACACACACACAATAATGATTACGCTATGGTGCTGCATGCTTGCGACGATCCAGACAGGTCCACGCCGCCGTAGCAAGTCTTCCGACCTTTATTGTTTGAGAATCTCAATAAGGAGTGTGTACTCTACACGTGACGGCGTTCTTGTGCTTGCCCTCCCATGACCTACGGACTGCCCTGCGAATCAAACGGGGGTCAAGTGCCTGCACCAGTGCCGAGCCCCTTTTTGGCTTTGAAAAGCGGGCCCCCTAGTTCACCTGTTAGCTCCATGGAAGGTACCCGTCTGTGATGTGTGGGGGAGGGGTTTAAGACTCGCCCTAGGGGCAGGATGCATCAGTGTTTCGGAGATTATTTTGGGGAATTGTTTTTATACGAGCCACGTGGCTACTGGAAAGTTTTCCTTGATAGCCACCTTCTGAAGGTTTTGATTTGAATGTCCGAACCGGACGCACCACACACACTCATTTAAGGTTGAACATGCTTTCCAATTTCGTACAAAGCCACCAGGTTCATCACTGTGGGCAGACCACCACATCCAACTCAAGGCGCCAGCCGCATCGGGTGGCTACTGCCGCGTGAAGCTCTCAGAATTTCTGTGGAGCCACTTGGCTCCTGACGCCGAATCGGGGTTTAGGTCTGCCGGAGCCACCCATGTTTTGCGAAATATTTTTCTGGGAGCCACAGGAGCCACTTTCCGAAACACTGGCATGCATCGAGAGAAAAATGTAGTAACGGCAAGCGAAGAAAGATGGCCCAAAGCCGCTTCAGAGCCTACCCTTGTCAGACAAGGTTCTTCACCCCGATTCGGGCCCGAACTTTTTTGAGACTTTTCCGTTTTGCCCGAAAGGAAAATTAGTGCGCCCCGGAGCATCCCGAACGGATTTGGGGCCTTTTGGAGCATTTTTTCGGGGGCCCCACCGAAGCATTTTGAAGGCATTTTCGGAGAAAACCGAACGATATTTCAGCGTAAATTAGCATGTTTTCGGGCGCAGACCGGGGCTGGAAACCGGGCTTGCCGTGTAAGGCCCGCTTGGTCACCAGTCAAACAACAAGTACAAATGTGCATTGCGGCTGCTTCGCAGCTGTATCGCACACATTTTCATACATCTAAGCATATCCATATCCCACATTTTCATACATCTAAGCATATGCATAGTTAAACATGCCCGAGTCAACTGATGATGAAGGTGCCCCGCATCTCCCTCGGGATTCGCGGATTCGGCAAGCTCGAACCGCCTGTTTGCCTTCGATGTCAGCGAACTTGACGTTTTGCAGGAAGAGTTTTCAGTTATGAAGTCAAAGATAGCCTTGCTTTGGGTAAAATCCTTGCTGTAATATTTCTCCCAGGAGCTATGTTCCAAAATAAAATCACAATGAAACACTCCGACGGATTAGCGGTGGATTGGCGCGGATTAAAAATACCTTAATCCGTGACTTTTAATCCAAGTGGAAACACCCCCTAAGGCCTTTGTCGCTGATTATATTTGCTCGACGGAACTGTCCTCTTCGCATTGTCCTATCAAAACGGCATACAATAACTACGACCAATGCGCAGAAAATGGTTGGTTTCGAGACGGAGACTGGCGACAGCTTGCTAGTTCTTGTTAGTCCGCCGATAACATTACAGTGTCCCGACGAACCGCGCAACTGTAGAGCCACCCCAAAAGTTAGGATTGGTAACGTAAGAACTGGCGAAACCATGTCGTGCGAAAAGAGGCCTCATTTATTATGCTCTGATCCAAATTCCACAGTCAGCCTGGACGGTAGAGTTACGACATTCATGTTGTTATAAAGAAACGGACAAATAAGCCTGTCCTGGCGAGGATTGCCAAAGGCGGTTGCCGGTTCTCGGGGCCTTATCCGAATGAGGGCGTCCTTAGGCGAGGCCGCACGCATGAAGAAGATAACCTGACCTGACATACCCACAAATTTCTTTGTATACAGTTTCAAAAAATTGAGCAATAAGTAAGCACCAACCATGAAGAGACGAGTGCTGAATATGAACGTTGGCGTCCTTGGACACATAGATTCAGGAAAAACAAGTCTTGGTAAGCTGAATATCAATCTTGTTCTTAAGAAACTAGTTTTTTCAGCATCAATGACGTGGTGGTAAACTTGACGCAGTGGGGGCGCTGTCAACATGTTTGTCAACAGCAGCCCTTGACAAACATCCCCAGAGCAAGGAACGTGGCATAACCCTGGACCTCGGCTTTTCAGCTTTCACGGTGAGGAAAAGACGTAGGTTTTGCCTCATGGCACTGGCATACCGTAAGTGGTTCGAGGCGCATCTCGAGTGTTTTGCCGAGGTTGCCATTCTTAGCATGATATCAAGTTGTTCTGAATGTCAAACTGGAGTTTTGTCCTTCTTGCCGACATCTATTGTGTTTTGCGTGACCTGATGTCCACGTCGGCTGGTTTCCCTTCTCCTGTCTGTCGTCGCCTACCTAAGCTTGCTGACCCATCAGTCGTTTCCTCATCTTACGCATGCATGTCAATGCGTTATTGCTGTATCGTGGCATCTTTCGCTTAATGCAGCTTGGGCCACTTCGTTTGCAAGTTATTGGGTCCGGCATATGCTTCGTTGCTCCGTTGGATGCTCGTGTGGCTGTTGTTATGCTGAGTGTTGGTCCTTCTCATAGTTATATGTGCTCTGTGCGCTGTATCTTCTGTGCAGCGGGTTTGTTATTTGAGATTCCTGTTCTTGTTCACTGCCTCCCCCCCCAAAGCTTCCCCTCTGCAAATGGAACCCTCAAAACGCTTAGGTGCCGATTCCGGAACACCTGGCGCACGTGCCGTACGATGAACTTCAGTTCACGCTCGTGGACTGTCCTGGCCATGCGTCCCTTATTCGTACAGTCATCGGTGGTGCGCAGATTATCGACATGATGGTGCTCGTTATTGATATAACAAAAGGTACGACAGGTGCTGTGGGGCAGTTGCTTAAGTATGCATCCGCGCTGCAGTGCAAATGAATTCATGGCAGAAAGGGTAGGGGAAGGCGTGGCTGGCCCTTCGTTAAGCCCCTGCTGATGATTAGGTGCATATTGACTGCTACAGAATGGGTGATTTCTGGGCAGCTTGCAAACATTCGTATACTGGTCTAGAATTGTGCGCCATAAAGCAGCATACACCATTACCACAATGTACTAGGCGGTCTTGGATCCTTCTAGATCCGTGTCCATCCTGTTGGTGAGGCGCTGTCTCACTGGGATCTAGCAGACACGATTGAGAGTCATTGGTCGTTACGCGTATTCGGGAGGTTCGCGACCTACCACCGATAGCCCCTTGCCTAGGCGTAAACGTGTGAATCTGAGGTGCTGTTATCGATAAACAGCAGAGCCTTTTAAAGGCTTGGAAAGCGTATCCTGATGGACGAGCTGGCAGTACTCTGCAGACGGGCGGCCTTCCATATGCCACAACCGTTACTCACAATAGCCTGATGTGCAGCCTTAAACAGGCCACAGCGCGACATGGCATCCCTTCACACCAACATGCCCGCTCGAGTCGCACCAGGGGCCGGACTGCACATTGCTAGTACTGACGAGCTTGCTCGGCCGCCAATTCCACGGTCCAGGCTGGCTGCTCAACACTCAGCAGACAATCGCAGCTTGCCATCCTTCAGCCTGTCGGCTTTGCAGTCTGGTGCCGCTGCACAAACACACAAACGGTAAACAGTGCCGTACAGCACCGTACACACTGCCTACGGCGCCCCTTCGGGCATTGACCTGCCCACTCTGGCGCCTGCTCACACGCCCTCAGCACCCCCCTAAAGCCTAGCTCGATACAATTCCGCAAAGCCCTCAGCATTTCTCCTCTGGCGATCTAAGTGATGCCCAGCGCTGTGCGGCAGCGCACGAACTTGACCTTGCCCGGTGCCTTGGTTAGGATGTCAGCCATCATGTTGTGGGTGGTGCAATTGCTAAGCTTCACCTCACCGTGCACGATCCTTTCGCTTACGATGTGGTGGTGCACGTCGATGTGCTTGGAGCGCACCTGGAGCGCACCGTCGTGATGGGGTTGTTGCCGAGGCTGAGCACGCCTTGCAAATCCAGCTGGATGTTGACAGCGCTCGGGGACAGGTCCAGGTCGCTTGCCAGCTTGCACAGCCACAATGAATCGCGCACGGCTGCCGTGGCGGCCTGGTACTCGGTTTCCACGGACGAGGCAGCCACGGTGCACTGCAACTGACTGCTCCAGCAGAGTCGCGCCTCCGAGCAAGAATGTGTAGCCCATGGTGGACCGGCGGGTGGCTGGGTCGCCGGCCCAGTCTGCATCGCTGTACCCGCCGAAGTTGCTGGTGTAGCTGCTGCTGTCCCCGCAGTAACGCAGACCGAGCGTGCGGGTGCTGGAGAGGTAGTGCAGCACGCCCAGTGTGAGCCCCATGTGGGCCTTAGTGGGGCCGGACACGCGTCGCACGAGCATGCTCAGAGCGTGTGCGATGTCTGGGCGTGTGCTGTTGGCGAGGTGGCTTAGGTCACCCACCAGCGCACGGTAGTCACTGCCATCCACCAGTGTCGGCTGGGCGTCGCTGGCTGGCAGAACCCGCTTGCCCTGAGGCAGCGGGGTGTCGCGTGGCTTGGTGTTCTCTCGGGGTGGCACTGAAGCAGCTGCTCCACGTAGCGCTGCAGCGTGAGCATGATGATGCGGTTGCAGCGGTCCTGGGTGATCTCCATGCCGAGGTATTAGCGCGCCTCGCCAAGGTCATGCATTGCGAAGCAACCAGCTATGACCGCCTTGGCGGCCATGACCATTTGCAGGTTGTCCGCCGCCACCAGCATGTTGTCAACGTGCACGAGCACTTAAGTTGAGCTGTCAGGCCCATGGTTGACGAATAGTGCGGGGCCGGATATTGACGGCTCATAGCCTAGCTTGCCTAGCTCCGCTGCCAGTTTCTTGTATCAGCAGCGTGGGACTTGCTTGAGGCCGTCGACGGACTTCAACAGCCGGCACGCCTGCGTCGGGGTGCCGTTGCTGTAGCCTGGCGGCTGTCGCATCGACAGCTCCTCTGCCAGGTTGCCATTCAGGAAAGCCGTTTTGATGTTCATCTGATGGACCATCATACCCCTGGCCGCTGCCACAGCCAGAAGTGCCCGCAGGGAGGCTGCATGCGTGGTGGGCACAAACAGCACTCCATAGTCTATGCCCGCGCGCTGTTCGAAGCCTTTCACCACCACGCGACTTATAGTGTACCTTGCTGCCAGGCTCCTGTTTGATCATGTAAACCCAGCGGCAGTCCAGGATGCACGTGCCGGGCGGCGGTTCCCAACTCCCACGTTTAGTTGGAGAGCTGCGACAGGATCTATCTCATCATCTATCGAGCTCTTCCACTTGCCAGCTTGCGGACTCATCATCGCTTCCTCATAGCTGCACGGCTCCAGGCCAGGATAGGTGGTGTTGGCCATGTGCTCCGCACTGTTGCCTCCGCCGCCGCCACTGCCGTCGGGCATGTTAAACTCAGCACGTTCGGTGCTACCACCCGACGCTTTGTTAAGCAGCGGTGGACTTGACTCTCCGCCGCCCCCACTGCTGCTGGTGTCGGGGGGCTGACCGTCACTGACCGGGGCCAGCGGTGGGTGCAGGGCCTGCCATTCGCTTCAGGTGTTGGGGCAGAGGGGTAGCGCTGGGGTCGCTGGGGCAGGGCGTCCACTGGAGTCTGCAGCGTGGCAGAAGGTGTAGAGCCGCCGATGGAGTCGCTGCCGCCGGGATGGGTGGGGCTGGTGCTGAAGCGGGTGCCCGCCCGTTGAGATGTCAGGCCGCGGTGGTCATCGAGGGTGACGTCGCTGCTCACGGTCACCTTGCCCTCGACGAAGACATGGTCGGCGGCCGTGCCGTGCTCCAGTCCGAGGTAGGTGCCTGCCTTTGCGCAGGGACCGAGCTTGTCTTGCTGGCTGGCTGGGATGCGGACGTAGGCCAGGCAGCCAAAATTGTGCAGGTGGCTGACGTCGGGGGTGATGCTATGATATGCTGTCCACGGCGTGGCCTCCTGGCCCTGAGAGGGGGCCACGTTGTGCAGGAGGTTGGCATAGAGCACAGCCTCCGGCCAGTAGCTGTCTGGGAGCGCTGCATCATGCAACATTGCCCGCACACGGTCGAGGAGCGTGTGATTGAGCCGCTCCGCTGCTCCGTTCTGCTCCAGGGTGCACAGCACCGAGTGGGTGTGCACGGTGCTGCGCTGGTGCAGCCACTGCTCAAGTTGCTCGGCGACATACTCGCCGCCATTGTTGCTGTGCAGTGTGCGTACCCGTGCATGATACCGAGCCTCCGGCTGGGTCAACATGTCCTGCAGCGCTTCACCCACTTGGCTCTTGCTGGCCAGCGTGCGGACGGCGGACAGACTGGTGGCGCCATCCAGCAGCGTGGTCGGCATGGGCCCAGCCATTGCCACATCGAGCACGGCCCCCGCCGCCACCCTCACGGTGGCGGTTGCCGCTGCTGCCGTTGCCGGCATTGCTTGGCTGCTCGAATGCATTGCTGCGGTACAGACCGACGGGCTCGTCCGGTAGCTTAAGGGGGCATTCACGGAAGTAGTGACCAGGCTGTCGTTGGCCCCCGAGTTGTTACAAGCAGCTAGATAGTGGTAAATTCACGTGGCCAAAGTAACCAAATTTGTCGCAGAATAAATCATAGGATCAATTTTTTGGAATAACTCAGAAAATGTGGAGAGCTTGCCGCAAAGTATCACTCTATCTTCTACCAGCTGGCTAAAATCAGTAGGTGCCTCATCGGATAGTTTATCCAGTAATGGAATGATATTTTCTTCCCACAAAGCAAAGCTCGCAAACATGCAGCTTCTAGTCTGTCATTACCGTACGTCTGCGATAACCTTAAAATAACCCGCCCTTGTTATTTAGTTTATTCTAATTTAATATTCCAGGGTAGAAGGTCGGTAGTTCAGTTCACTAACTTGACGGTGCCCTCAAGAGTCCAATTCTACGATTTGGACGATTTGAGGTGCCGGCAGCACTCCAACCACTCCAACCAGGCCGGTTTGATTGCTTGGGTCTTTAGGTTGTTCTCCTTCTCCCGCAGCATGAGCACGAGCTGCGGGAAGTTGGGCAGATATATCATGAACTCGATGGTGATGGTGTACTGCATTGCGCTCTCGTCTCACTGGCTGCCGGCCGAGATTATATCGCTATGAAGCTGCTCTGCCCGCTGAACCAAGTCAGAGGTCGTCTCCCCATCGCGCATGCTCAGCTGCTTCTGCGGCTCCAACAGGCTCATCCGGGCCTGTGATGAAGAACGGCATGGCGGCGAGAGTAGTCTGAAATTCCTGAGCAACTGCTTTACGGGTAGTTCACAGGACAGACGCAGGTAGCCGAGCGCCTGTGCGTCTTCCTCCAGGGCGTCTTGTGCATTGCGACCCGGAGGCGACGGGTTGGTGATGTAGCTCATTAACTTGGACGTAGTGAGGAAATCGCCGAAGTCTCCGAGCTACTGGGAGTAGCTCGACCCGTCCCAGAGGAGGACAGTCTTACATCCTTCCCCATGATTGTTGCCTAGTGGGCCTGACTGCTCAAGCTGAAGCAATTACAGATGGTAACCGCTGGGAACCGCTACCCGGGGCTCATAACCTGTTGGTGAGATGCTATCTCACTGGGACACAGACACGATTCGGGAGGTCCGCATCCTGCCATCGATAGCCCCTTTGCCTAGGCGTAAATGTGTGAATCTGAGGTGCTGTTATCGATAAACAGTAGAGCCTTTTAAAGGCTTGGAAAGCCTATCCTGATGGACGAGCTGGCAGTACCCTAGCCGTTGCTCACGGAAGTCTGAACGGGCGGCCTTAAACAGGCCACAGCTGTTACTCACAACAGTCTGACATGTTACCTAAACAGGCCACGGGGCGACACGACATCACTTCGCACCAACACATCCAATCACCTTCAGCAATCGCCACCTATCCAGCGTGCGAATCTAGGTCCGTCAATCGTGAATTCGTGACTTAACTCCACACCTCAGCAGCTAGCCATATTCTCACGGTTGCAACCAATGTCGGGGGTGTACCCAGGGCCTTGATCCGCAATTGCTGTAGTGTCACCAGACCAATTGGATGGCGTCACCTACATTGGGCCTCGGCATTTACGATTTGTCATGTACGCCTTCACAACAATAAGTATACGGCTAGAGAAGTTTCGCTGCAAAGGAGCGGTGGCTGTGGGTACTTGGGGCCAGTTTTTTTTCATTTTTGCTCGTCAGTTTTCCAGTCCGAACGGAGGAAGAGGTTTTTAGTCGCGGGAATAAAAGTATTCCGAATCTGTAAGGCGCTGAGGGGGCTCGGAGCCCCCCAGACCCCCCCTGATGAGTTTTAGTTTAGTTCGTACAAACGCAGGGTTTGGGAATGTCGCAAAACGCGCACACCACAATCTCTCCAGCGAGGTGTCGCTTGCACGCCAGGAAGCAGCGCGCACTTGGATGCTTTGACAGGAACCCCGATTGCACGGGCGACTGCTGTTGCAGAGCCCAAGCAAACACAGACCAGTTAACCCCTACTCAAGCACTGATCAAATAGAGTTCGTCCACCGTCGTTCGTTTTGCATCACGTTGAAAGATAACGCTATACGACTTTCCAGATTGCAAAAGTCATGATGCATAGCAGCAATTAAACAGAACCGCCAAACACCACCCTCTGCGGTTGGGTGCAGCCCCTGATGCTGCACGCTAGTTAGCGGTTCATTGTGTACCGGCCCCTGCTGCTAGCGGCCTTCCACTTCTCAAATGCCGCCTCAAAGGGGAACGTGTGCTGGTCGTAAAGGTCTTGTGTGAACATGCGCACGCGCAGTGCCAGGTGCTCGTCCAGCCGGTTGGGGGCTGGGCAAGTATGCCATTGCTGAGAACCGCCGCTCGTCCTCCACAGACCCGGGCACCATCACGAACACCATCTCAGCCAAAGCTGAAAACTCCGTCAAGGAGCCGGCAAGACCCGGTGCATTGCAGATCCGCTGCCTTAGTCGTGAGGTCGGTGTGTCGTCGTTCTGCCCCTTCACGATGCGCTGCGTCTGTGGTCGGGGCGTCTTTGTGCCGCGGAGTGTTGGGTTAGGAGTCTTAGCTGCAGCGCCGGGGTCGCTGCTGCCATTGGCCTCGACGCCCGTGTTTCCTGGCCCATCGCGATTGTCTCCATATGAAGGACATTGACGTTTGGCCCGCGCGCTGTTGGCAACCGGAGTGGCGTCATTGTCGTTGGCGCGCTGCAGCATTGCGTCCTATGACCTCTAGGCCGTCTTCATTACCATCGTTAATGGCTCCAGTGAAGTTTAATATCTTCTTTAATGGCCTTCCACGTTTAGGGAGCTTCGGGTCCGAATATTTTGCAGCGTTTGGTCCGGTCAGAAATAGTCTGATTCCTCGTTGACTTTCGGGCGTGACCTTCCTAACAGTATCCATGGCATTGAAGTACTATGATATGCTTAACATGTTTGTCCCCTGTAAGATTCTAGCGGCTTTGGCATAAACCGTCATATTTGGCTGGAGGAATGAACTTGTACGGTCGGAACATTATTTATTCTTAATTTTCAGGACTGCGAACAATTTTTTATTCCGAATTCTGAATATATTCCGCAAAAAAAACGTTGCTTGGGGCTGCATGTGGAATGAGCTTGACCACCTTTTTTTTGCCGTGATAAGGTATTTTGCTTTCTCGTGCGGTTCTATGGCGTATGATGTGTGAGAACGCAAATGTGGAGTGCGTATGGGGAGCACTTCCAGGTAGGTAATTATTTGTCATGTTTTCAGCTTGAATCCCCATCAAGTATTACAGGTTCCGTGAGATTCAGCTCCTGTGGCTCCAGCACAACTCTGAGGATGCATTTTTAGATTAACCTGACCATTTACCGGGCAATAGCCACTGGCGAATAGCTTTCCCGCGCTGTGCAATGTGATGTAAAGTGGTCCAGCTACGGGGAAATCACCATGCTTACTAGAAGATAGTCAAGTCGGCTGTATTCGTTTTATATTTGTTTACAAGTTCAATAGACCCACGGGATTAACGTTAAGTGCTCCGAGAAATTCCCTCCAGGGTTGCAGGCTCAGACGGCTGAATGCTTGGTAGTAGGTGAGGTGGCCACCAGCCGCATGGTAGTTGCGCTTAACAAGGTGAGGACGGTTTACACGATGTTTAATAGTCCTTGAATTCAATGGGCGTATAGGTTTTGCAATTAATTTCATGCATTATGGAGATACAGTACCGTAGTGCTACTTATAGTTCGTGATCGCTTTGTTCGGGGAGGGGTCAAAAAACTTTCTGAAATTTGTACGTGCTCTTTGAATTTCGGGGAAGGCCGGACCAGATTTTGCGGGCATGATACAAATTTCGGGGCCCCTTCCAAAGTTTCGGGGCTTTTCAAACTGCAGCTTCCAGTCAGTCTCCCTCCACCGGGAACCCTTAGGCTCATGGTCTCTCACAATTTTCGCACTTTGGAAACGCCCTAGCAAATTCTGGACCGATCGTACAGTTCAGTACCAGTGGCCAGTGCGAACTGCAGCCGAGCCATGGTTGACCCGCGGATTTGTTGAAGAGGACGTCCAACAGGTCGAATGCCACGCTGCGGCGTGAGCGCAAGCCTCGCCTCGCCGGCTGCCGTAGCATTGACCGCATTGCGCTCGCGCCCAGCAACCTCCTCGTGCTCCATTCGCTCACGCTGGGCCTCGACAACAGCATCATCAAGCCTAACTGGTGCAAATCCAGCTCGGTCGCTCACCGGAGCGTTGGTGCTAGCGGTTTCATCCCGTATTGAAGCAGGGTTGCCTGTCTTGGACGTTTTCCAGTGTTGTTCATGTCCTACGTTTATGACTATATTTCATGTATTGAAGAGCTGATTTCCGCCTTGAAATCCTAGTTTTTGCGAAGTTTGATCGACCGGCTTCGGAGGGTACGATATTTCGGGGCTGCGGTCCCTTGGGATACCTTAGAATTTGTACGTGCTACATATTCGTGGTGCCTCCCGAATTATTGTAGCACGAACTATAAGTAGCACTACGGTACGCCAAGTTGTAGCCGGAGTTCTGAGTATGTAACTATATTGCATATTCAAGTGCAAGAATTGTCCTCTTTATGGCGTAAGTCGGCGTCTTGCACCTTGTCCCTTAACAGTCGAATATACATGCCCAAGGAGACACCCGACAGGGTGTGTAGGTGGCTGTATTGCCGAGCAGGTTGGGTTACCTTGAATTTCGTTGCATGGACTGGGCTTTCCCTCAGGTTGACCTGCTGCATCCCGATAACGAGCGGCCAAAGGCAGTGCGGAGGGCTGTGAAGCGGCTCAGCCAGACTTTCGCGATGACCAAGTTTGTAGGCGTCAACATGGTGCCCGTGTCGGCTAAGCCTCGTAAGGCCGCTTCCGACAATTGGTGACCTGCAATGTCCAGCAAGGCACTCAGTAATGTCTGTGTTATCGTAGACAATCAATGCTGTTCGACCATCGGTGAACTGCGCCCACAGATTTGCAGGTCGCAAGGTCAACATGTAGTCCATCTTCGCGGTTCTTAGCAACAAAATGATAATAACGCTGCCGTGCGCAGATGGTCTGGCCGATAACCCGCCTTTGGGCGTCGAGGATCTCAAGGCAGCTCTCGTGGCCATGGTACCGCCAGCTCCTAGACTCGTGTCGGGGCCTTTCCTGTTTGCGGTTGACCACTGCTTTCCTATCAAGGGCCAGGGTAGCGTACTTTCAGGCACAGTGCTACAGGTAGGTGCTGTCGAATGTGCGCGCATTCTGTCTTCTCTGTGTTAATTTGAGCTATACTGAATCGTTTTGCGACTTACTTATTTGGGATCTATGGCATGGCCCAGTCCCCGTGGGCTTAGGTGTCCTTAGCTAGTGATTACCAAGAATGCAAATTCCGCACGAATTGGGGGAGGGTCCGTCAAAGCCCGGGCCATGGACAATATGTATCGAAGGTGAATTCCGCCGCATGAACTGAAAGGCCATGGCCGTTTTGGATCCTGCCAACTAAATCCCTCCTCATCCACTCATCCCGAACATCTGTAGAGAGAGAGAGTTCAGCAACCGCCACCAATCCAGCATGAGAAACTTGGTCCATCATCTGCGACCATCCCACGTCTCAGAAGCTAGCCATAATTAATTCTCCTGAAAACTTAACCTGCTATGTGAATGCAGTGGTGTCACCAGACCAGGCCGCATTACCATACTGCTTCACAGAGTTTTCCACTTAAGTGGTACTTGGATAAAAGCTATTTCACGTTATTTTTCCTCCTGGCCTCTCTCCCTTGAGAAAGAGGTGTAAACAGCGTAACCCTTGCAACAATCGCCTATGCGGCCCTCAAGATGCAAACAAGAACACACCCGCTGTCCCCCTAACCAACCCGCATGCCTACGCAACAACGACCTCGAAGCGCATCCCGTTTTTAACCAATGGTCCCCCTGACGATACGAACTTGTTAACGTGGAATTAAATGCCCAACGCTTTAATACTAGGCATGCTGCAAGTAAATTCAGTCCCTTCTCATCACCCGCCAACCACGAACCTAATGCCAACATACTAGTGCCAACCAGACCCGCCACCTTGACCACAACTTGTCGCTTTCCCCCACAGTTGCTTTTACATACGCATGCTTTTGGAAGCTGTCAGGAAGTTTTGCAAGGCGTGGACACGCGTAGTAGTATTTCCCAGTGTACAGCTCGCCTTGCAAACGTTTAAACGTGTGTTGGATGGGCCTCATGAGACCATGGCCCTGGCATGGCATCGGCCTAAAAACTTGCTTTGCATGCACTTTCGTCTTGGCACAAGCTTGTTGGGCTGCCAAACGGGGTTGCTCATGGTATCTGGCCGTATCCGTGATATTGTTTCTGAAGCAGGTGTAGGGTTCCTATGTGTGCTTTGCGGTTTCGACTGTCTTGGATTGTAATCTCTAGGGTGGATAAAGAGCTTATGCATTACATGCCCCAAAGTGCATGCACCTTCAAACCGGCTGTTGTAAGGATACGAATTTTTTTGCCCAAACTTCTATTGAACGTTTTGCCCATGATTGCCCTTCACATGTACGGACATCTATGTTCATGGTTCATGTAACAGGGATCTATTGCTGTCAGCGAGATGCTGGAGCTGCCCGCCCTTAAGGAAATTCGTGCAGTTAAATCAATCCAAATGTTCAAAGTACCTGTACAGCGCGCTGCACAGGGCGATCGCGTAGGAATATGTGTTACACAACTGGATGCTGGCTTGCTTGAGCGGGGACTGGCGTGTGCACCTGGCACTGTGCCAACGTTCACCTGTGCTGTAGCGGCCGTGGAGAAAATCCGATTCTATGCAGGTGGGTGGGATCTGGGAATGCATCTGACAAATGTGGGGCGCTGTCCCGGCTGGACCGCGGGAGGGTGACATTCGACTTGGGTGGACAGCTAACCCTCCAAGGCTATGGTTCCGTAGTCAGGGTACGAAAACTCAAGGACACGAAGTCCTTGCATCCTACTGTTTTTCACATGGCTTCCACACTCTACCACCCAGACCGTAATGTTCAGTCCTTCCATACGGGTGAACACCAGACCCAAATTCCGTATAATTCTCCAGGTAGCATTTGCTTTTGTGTCCGAATCGTAAATAATCCGTATGTACATGGTATGTAATTCATCCGAACCGAACTCACATCAGATGCCCTGACAACCTTTTGCCGCCATCACATCATGAGTATTCAGCCATAGCAACCGATTTTTTTGTGTCATGTAGGTCGGGTCCCCAGCCGAGCTAAGTTTCATGTGTCGGTTGGCCACTCCACCGTAATGGCAGAGGCCACTTTTTTCGGCACCCCCGATGGTGAGGGTGTATCGCGGGACGTGGCGCTGGCGGCCATGATTGCCAATCTTGATGCCATGGCGCTTTCGGGCATTCCCCTGCCTTTCGATTTGCACAGAGAATATCTTTACCAGGTAGGGAACCAGGATGGAGTAGAAAGCTTTTTAGCTGCGATGGACCCACTACACTGAGCGACATAGAGGCCTGGCTGGACTAAGGTTTGCATCCACAATCGGTGTTCACTACGGCTCACGGAGTCCTAGGGACCAAATTTCGGGATAAAGGGTTACTAGTTAACATCCGGCTGCCTGCACACTTAAGGCGTGTATTGAAGTTACCGGAAGCGGCTGATCGTTTTGGAGGTTGCTATGCATGGCCGAGTAAGCAGGTTCAGGTCTGGCTTGAAAGGTCAACTTCAAGGAATCATGATGATTATTGGTGGCCGCCCTGCCGGGTTTTTTAATGCATGTCCTGGCCAACGCGCTGCGTCAACCCACATGACGCAAGGAGGAGCTGTACGGCTTGGAGGGTCGGCCCCTTGCGTCTGGTCCTGGCAGCACGCGCATGCTCCAAGGAGGCGACGCCAGCTTTACGGATATCCACTTTGGGCCGCAGTGGGCACTCCTAAAGTTTGAAAGACCCGTAACTGCCCCCAAGGTGGGTTTGTAATGTTCTGGACGGCTGAGAGAAGCAAGGCCGAATAGGCACGTTTCCTCAGTTTATGGGCTGATGGTGATATTTACATGTTGCAGAAATGCCTTAATACGGGAGGGTTGCTTGTTAAAGCAAAATTTATGAACAAATACACCGGACATGTTATTTTCGTACACGCTTGTGGCGTTGGGTAGAGGTAACCGAGGGAACCCTGAGCCAATTTGTTTCCCGATATTAAAGTTGTTCGCCAGCGGCACTGCCGACTCGAACACCAGCCGCGAGCTATGGCCTACCCAGTAATGCAATAGACTATTGTGGAGTATTCCCCATACCTGGTTTAGTTAAATACATATCCTCTAATTCTATGCCTTGTACTAGCATTAGCTCCTTGTCGTTGGCTACACTGTATGAATCCATTCACTCGTGTGGCAGCCTACCAGCCTGTAGTCTGATCCACCTAAAACCCGACAGAAAGCCTGCACGTGCTCTATGCTGGGAGTATTGTTCTCTGCCATTGAGCCGCTTTTATTGTGTGCAGCATCCATTAAATTTTGTCCTCGTTATATCGTCCCTGCAATTCTCTACAATGCTCATGTAACGGTTAAGTCGCTAACTAATTTTACTTGCAAAGGAGATCAGTGAAGTCCAGAAAATGCAAGGAAGTTCAGTATCACAGGGTTTAATAGGAAGATGGAACATGATTGCTTGGAATTGCAGGAATTGCAGGAATTGTACGGGAAAGGTTACACGCTTTTGGGCTGGATAGTACATCACGGGGTGATTGGATGCGTCCGGAGCCCATCAACTTCCCTTTGGGGGCCCTTTCGGTCGTATATAATAGGCAAACCAGCTAAGGGCTTTGCCCGGGCAATGGTGCGTCAAGCCTGTTTCATCAGCCAAAACCATTGTTTGGCTTTTGGCTAGGTTTGCAACTGATAAGACATATGATCAAGACCTATTTGAACAATGATTAGGAGGCATGTCACTGCCGCCTGCAATATTTAAACCTCTCCTTCACATGCTTGGAGTGACTGCACCCGGTTCACATGCAGTGATTTTTTTTCATTTAGGGCGGGACTCAATTTATTCCGACCTAAGTAACAAAGTTGCTAGGGTCGCCGTAATTTATTCCGTAAGTGTGGGGCGCTG
>NW_003307625.1:300887-326368 GCF_000143455.1 Volvox carteri f. nagariensis
CCCCAGACCCCCCCCGGATAAGTTACAACTCCCCTCATAGACCAAGAGGCACGCACTGAGTTGGCGCGTTTTCGTTCATGTGCGCACTCTTCATGCACATGCATAGATAGTTATGGCACTGTTTGTGAGCAATAAGTAAATCCGACCAAGCAAAGGCCCAAAGCAATGGCCTTAGCTATGACAGAGCTACTGGGCACACACTGAGCATCCCTGATATAAGCATTGCAGTGTCTGAGCTGGGTTACGTGACGTATAAAACGTTTTTTTTCAAGAAAGTTTTTTGTGACTTCATCCCCGAAGGGGAACCCCTTTAGTTAGGGATGTGAGTTTCAGCTGAATTGGGATTTGGCAACCTTAATTACGTAAGCTTAAAAGCGTAATATAGTAAATTACTGTAATTTACGGTTTCCACGGCCTGGACCCTGGACCCTTAATTTAAGGTTGCCGTACTAGTGTACGATTTTGGATTTTCAGCACAATTTCAGCGTTTTCACATTCGCAACACCATTCTTTACTTATACAGTTTGGCGCTTGTTCAGCCGACTTGGCGACTATCGCCTTTCCAATTTGAACCATGGCTGACGCGGGTACGACCCCCGGCACCGGCGCGTTTGGCGGCGTTGATACTGCAACACCACCTGCTCTTAAGGACCAGTAGCAGCATATGAAAAAGGGCACCACGCTGCTCGCCGTGCATACATACTCGACCACGACACCTAATACCGTTGCAAACCAGGACTACTTGTCGTGTTGACTACTTGACTTGCTCTTTTGCTTGGTTGGGCGGAGGGAATCGCGGGTTTCAACCTGCATTGTTGGACTCTTTCACGCTTCCCCCATGGCTGGGTTTGTGGTGTGTTCGGAGGAGTGGACGGGTCAGCGGCACCCTGGTTTGCAGACCGGCGGAACCTGTAAGACCCATGGGTCTGTTAAGCTTTTAAGGTTTCTACCCCTCCTGAGGGACCTTATTACGGCGAGCCCTTAATTCTGTAAATTACGGCCAGGTCCAATCTTAATTACGTAATTACGTAACCTTAATTCCTTAAAACGTAAAAACGTAAAACGTAAATTCGCATCCCTAGACGTATTCCCCTGCCTTGTAACTTACGTCCACAAGAAGGGTTTCACCACGGCACACACAAGTCAGGGGAATCGGCTCATCTGGCATATCACAAGCTTATGTGCGTGCATGCGTGCGTGTATGTGTGTGTTATAAAAGTATCTGACCAGGCCTGCTGCCCACCCCCAATGGAAAGACCACCTAAGCCTCTGTCCCCACCTAAGCAGCCGAGAGTCGCAGGTCCGCTAGTTCCGTTCTTGTCTCCCGGGGATGAGATGTGTCGCTCGCGCGCACGCTCTCATGAGTCAAGGGTAGTCACGCGAGTTTGTGAACTGAGTCTGAAACACAGAACCAGACTCCTCCCCATCCCCGGCCTGATCCGGCTCTTGCGGTGAGGGTTCACTAAGACTGGTCCCGGGAACCCTGCACATACCCTGCCTCTCCCTATTAAGGCAGGAGGCCCCTTAACCGATCCTCTGTTGCGGGGTGATGGGGGCCGGGCACACTAGGGGGCGTAGCCTAAAGCATGTGCGCTGGCCTACCAAGGAGCTTGTGGGGACCGCTCTTGCGTGATAAACGTTAGTTCGGCGAGTTCAAGTTTCTCCCGGTCTCTCGCTTGCATTGAGAATAAGTTACAGAGCTAAACTAAACGCACGTCTTGTCGTTGCGAGCAGCGCGCTGGCAAGGAAGCGGTTAGCATCGCTCCACGGCGGCGTCTCGTCTGGGCCAGGTGTCGCGGACGGTGTGCTAAAGAATATGCGCAGTTCATATACAGTGGTCTCACATGATAATTTTCACATGTTAATGTATATTGCACAAGTGCCCGGCCACCCGGCTGAGACATGAAGCCCCTCCGTGGAGCGGCCAACCACCCTCTTCCTCAGCGCGCATCTCGCAATTCCAACACAGCAGCCTTTATCTCTTAAACACCAGTAACTTGCTACGGTTGACGAACGTGAAAAATCTCGACCCGAGCATAGTCGCGTTTGTCATGTCAACGGTCTCGCATCCCTTCAAGCCCCGAAGAGCTCTCAATAACTCAACTTGTATTTGTCCCTTGATAAGAACAATATAAGTTGAATTACCTAGCTCTTCGGGGCTTGAAGGAATGCGAGACCACTGACATGACAAACGCGACTTTGTTCGGGTCGATTTATTCATGTTCGTCAACCGTAGCAAGTTACTGATGTTTAAGAGATATAAGCTGCTGTGTTGGAATTGCGAGATGCGCGCTGGGCAAGAGGGTGGTTGGTCCGCTCCAGAGAGGGGCTTCATGTCTCAGCCGGCAGGTTTGCATGTATATTTACTCCGCGAAACGCGCGGATACGGGCGTAGAACTGTAACTAATCCCGCCAATTTTACAGGGTGTTTTCACTTGGCCAGACACTATCTTCTTAACATTATCTTTAACATGGGCTCAGTGTGTGCTTAATGGATAGGTGTTTCCACTAAGTGCCCCGGAACCATGCTATTAAGGCGACGAACCATTGTAATAGTAACATTAGGGTTTATACAGGTTATCTCTTTTACCTACAATGGACCACAATTTGCTTATTCAGATTGTGAGCGGTTTGGCCGCGGCCCTGTTGTCCATTCTAGCCATGTCTGGAGACATTTAAACCGGCAGTACTCCAGAACTCCAAAGCCTCGCACATTTTCAGTGAATGCCTGCCGCATTTGTTGGAAATGACCGACACTCATATACCAGTGGATGGTAAGAGCAGTAAAAGGTCCCGGCGGGGGTCCGGCCCTTTGCTGGTCTTAACAGCACTGTGCTGAATGGTTGGCTAATTCCGGAACGTGGGCAACCGGTCGACCGGTCCTGCTCGGAATTCCACTGGTCAGCGGGCTATTTGCGGCTGTGGATAAAGGAAAATACCGAAGTCAGCGAAGGACGTCGTGGAAGGAAAATAGCCTGACTATGAATTTTCCCGCTCGGAAGTTAATGTCTAGTTTGAAAGTTATCAGCAGGTCTGCGGCCTTGATAACTAGTGTGCCACTAATGCGGACTTAGTGTACGTGGCGTTTCCACTGGGCCCTTCGGCTTTTCGCGTACGGAGCCCCTTTACACGATTTTTTAGAGAACTTTTACTTTCTATTAATGTATTTAACTAGTTTCTTATCGCTTGGTTGATTCGCTGAGCCAGGTGTGAGATTTTTAGAACTTAATGCTAGTGTCCGGCCTAGTGGAAACACCCTGTTACAGGGTGTTTCCACTTGAGTGTACACTGTCTTCGGTACACTATGGGCTAGTGTGGACTTAGTGTAGTGCTAGTGTGACGGTGTTTCCACTAGCTGCATGAAGGAGCGCCGAAACCAAAATGGTTTTCGTATTTTGGATGTTTTAGCGGCAGAGGTATTAATTGCTGCTAATTGTCACGGTCTGTAAGGTCTCACACCAAGGTCTGTACAGTAGGTCTGTACTGTGTGGTCTGTACTGGTAGGTACTGGTCTGGTCTGTACCTACCAGGTCTGTAGGTCTGTCTTACTTTTGTGTTTGTAAGGTCTGTACCTGGTCTGTACAGGTCCGTAAGGTCTGTACAGGTCTGTAACCTGTCTGCTTATGGTCTGTAAGCTGCATGGTTTTTCCTGGCAGCCCTCATGGGCTACGGTGGTGCATTTTTGGCTCTCCTGATGCATATCAGTCCCAGCAGGCTAGACGACGGCAGAATATCTAGAAACAAGTCGGGTGTCGGCTTCCCTGAAGCCGGAAAAAGGGCGGGGCCCCCCTGCACCCGTACAGGCCGGTAGCTAGGGGGTCACGTGTCACAATTGATGGGTAGTGCCAATGTGGTGGGAGCTGTGCTTAAGCAACAAGCTTGTTGCAGCAGTGCGGATGCTGTGGGAGCTATGCTTGTCAGAGCGTGGGAGGCAGGAAGCCAGGGCTCATAACCTGTTGAAGAGACGGTGTCTCTCTGGAACCTAGCAGACACGGCTAAGAGTCATTGGCCGTTACATGTAGCCTGAAGGTCTGTGAACTGCCACCGACAGCCCCTTGCTTGGGTGTAAACGTATGAGTCTGAGGTGCCGTTACCGGCACACAGCAGGGGCTCGGCCAGCAAGTCTGCGGTCCAGGCCAGCTGCTCAACGCTCAGCAGACACAATAGCAGCTTGCCAACCTTCAGCCTGTTGGCTTTGCGGTCTGGTGCTGCAGTCATAACACACACGGAAAATAGCGCCGTACAGCACCTTAGCACCCCTCTTCAGCACCCCTTCAGGCGCCCTTCGCACCCCCCTCAAAGCTTAGCTTGTCACACTTCCCAAAAGTTTGCAGCACTTTCCGGTGCTGTCTGTGATGTTTATCCCTGAAGTGCCAGCAGCTTCAGCAATCCGCCCCACAGCCGCCGTGGCACACTGCCATTGGCCAAAGTAATCATACAAACGAGCAGCTTGCGTACTTCATAGAGAAATATAAGCAAATTTGTCGGCCTGCTGGTGGCAAGTCGGAATGCCCGTGCAGGCACATGGTAACACAAGCTGGGTGTTCACGTTATCATACACCATCATCTTAGAATTCAATTATGAGATACACGGCACCTTTTGAGATGAAAATTAGCCTGAGAGGCGTTGATGTGACTTTGAGCTCGGTCAATGGGGGCAGCCAAACTTGTTTGTGCTCATACGATCTTTGTTGGCTACAGGCGAGATACCTTGCAATAGAGAATGCTATATAGTACCAATAACGCGTTTCAGCCGGGCGAGATTTTATGTTTGGTCTGTTACACATACACATACACACACACACACGGCCACAACGACATGGGCAATCCTACAGAGCGTGGCCCCCCTGGACGCTTCATGCTGGGGCCCCGCCCAAAAAGATAGCTGCTTATGTCTTAGAAATGTCTTAGAAAACGCTTGATGGACACCTCAATGGGCCTGCGGAGGGTATTTACAACTGCAAAGTTTTCTGGGTTCACCAGAATTCCATTTAATAATATAACCATTTTCAGGCCTTCGCCAAACGATGTCTCAAAAGGAGTTGTATCAGTGCAGTAAGACGTTGGGGCTCACAACTGTCGAAGTCCGCAGCTCCTGAAACTGAGCCCTGAAACCACATGTTCCACGACCTGCTGTAAAATAATGATGATTTTGAGCTCAGGCGCCAAACTAATTGAAAGTAAAGTGTACTCCAGGACCATGAATGTGCACGGGTTGGCAGGAGCCCTAAAGGACCACTACACACAAACACAAACACACAAGGCGGACCAACAGTTAAGACAGTCACTGTTCTGTGAGGAAAGCGTCTATGGAGCTGTGACAATGAATCGGGGCTGCAAGGTATTGGTTGCTATTGAAACAGGAAAACAGGCTTTCTGGATAACTTAGGCTAATCAAGCCGATGGAAACAGGAAAACTCAGAAGGAAGTGAAGTAAGGAATGAAGACGCAAGAGAGGCGGCATGTTATGAATTCCAGGCAGCGTGCATGAATTGGAGGAGACCATTGATTGATCGAAACAACGGTGACGGCCAGGGAAAACAGCATTTTGCGTCACCATTTGCAAGGGCTGCCTCTTCGATGCAGCCTCACTGGGACCAGGCAGACGTGCATCTGCATCAGGAGCAAGTCGGAGGGAACTCGGTGCTAATTGAGGTTCCTAATCCGAACACTATGGAGTTGTTTCCACTTGGATGAAAAGTCACGGATTGAGTTATTTTTAATCCGCATCAATCCACGGCTAATCCACGAGGAATGTTCACAGGCCTGGATCGAGGTACAACAATTGCCATTCCGTGCGTAAAATGTAAGAACGAGTAGTGCTTGACATTTAAAGGACTATCGAGTATCAACATGAAGGTCTTGCAGAACCTTTGAATGTCACCCACGGTGTGGTGCATAATGCCGAACAAGAAGCGCAAAGCTTCCACAAAACTAGGAACACCTACAGCCTTTATAAAGGATAAGCTTCCAAGCTATCAATTAGTTTTTCTACGAGGGTTGTAAAACGTGATAATTCGAGATTGTCAAAATGGTAGATCTCTTGGCTAATTCCGCCAAACCTTAAGTCGCCTAACTCGTCCTAAACCGCGCGATGTTTCCATATTCGACGGATTAAGCCTTAATCCGCGACTTTTAATCCAAGTGGTAACACCCCCTATGAACCTTCGCTCGCAATAATAATTGTATTGGCCTGGCCCAGGGCAAAGGCCTACCAAGCTGTATGTATATATCATATGTATCCATAAATATACTCCGTGCATCGCCGACCTTTCCATACCAGCAGTTGCATCTCTGCAACAATTAGTCCAGTGCTCTATATTGCCTTTCCCGCATGGGCCTTGTTCTGCTGCTCATGCATCCCCCTTCCCTTTTGCAAACATCTGTCTGATGTCAACAACTTTCTTCTCTTTCCAATGCTCATTTTTGGGGAAGGCCGTCAGAGGACGGTGCAGCCAATCATTTCTATCGTGATAACTGTACATTCAGTCAGCCGTTGTTTGGCTCATGGTCTCCCGGTTCGTATGGGCCCGTTACACAGGGTAATGCAACTCACGGTAGATGTAATACACACACACACACACACACACACACACACACACATGACGTCCCGCCAGTACTAACTTGAACGGGTTTAGGTTTATACGGGTTTATGTGTCCTAACTGCATGTAGGACTGCACCTGCATAGCTATGTTGCTGTCCTAGCTGCTAATGGAGCAGATTTTTCTGCCCTGAGAGGGTATGATGCGTGTTGGGGCTATGGTGAATTATTTGCGGGTGCTGACCCGTATGTTTTCAGGACACGCTCATCATCGGGGGCAAGTTCGACGCGGATATACACGGTGAAGCTTGTAGGTGAGCTACATGACGAGTTGAAATGTCGCGGCGGGTCAGGAGCCAAGGCATGCGCTTATGTGCATCTGCCTCCAAATGCAGGCGGAACTTGCGAAATATTGTGACATTTTGTTACATAGACGTAATGATAGTGATACGCGGATGCGCATACACATAGTAAGCAAGCGCGCAAGCACGACAAGCATGGAAGGCACCGCCTTACAAAGGCGGCTTTGGGGGCAGGGCCCAAGCGTGCACCACGCTAGGGTCCCCCTGCCAGGTGGAAGTGTGGCCGTAACAACCAACAACCAAGCATAATATCTCGCCCCGCTAAAGTGTAATATCGGAAGCCATTAAAATTCCATACTGTATGGCATTTCGCCTATAGCTGACAAACATTGTATGAGTACAAACAGGTTTGGCTGTTTCCTTGGACCGAGGTTAAGGTCACGTCAACGTTTCTATCGCTATATTTCGGTCCATATGATGCCGTGTTCTGTATCAGAGGACATGCAGTTGACGGCGTCATGCAAATTAAACATGCAACTTGCTGTACCACCTCTCCACGACGATTGTGGCGACTTGCCGTGCCGAAGGCGTCAAGCTTCACGATTTGATTAGCGTTTCCCTAACGGGACGAGATCATCTATTATCCACAAATGTACGCAAAGTTTAGGACCTTTGGGGAGCTACACCAGAGCACCATGGCGCCGTCTGCTCTAGCACTTCACCAGCCAGCGCTTTGGTAATCGCATGCAGAGGTCGGCAAACGCCGCTGGTACAGCGGGTCCTTCCGTTGTACCAGCGGCGTTTGTATTCTTCATCGGGGGTACGGCAGCCGTACGGCAGGGTGCAAAAATTCTCCCCAAAAGGCAGGTTTGCGCAGTTTTGAAGCTATAAACTTCATCATTAGGTTACCAAACCTTCCATTTTACAAGGAGTTTAACGCTAGCTTTGAGAGGTTCTCATAACGAACAGTCAAATGACGACCTTGACCAGCGGCATCAGCCCCTAAACGCTTTCAGAATGCTCTGGTACTGGTTCCTTTTACTCATCTTAACTTTAGCTCCGTTCACTTGCATCCTTAGTGGCAGAGGGAGGTCCAAGTCCGCGCTTTCGCGTTGTTATGCAGAGTAGAAGTAACGGATTGCTCAGATAACACTGATGTAATCGTGCGGTCGGTGGGTGGTTGTGCTCGCATACGACTTCTGATGCATTGAGCAGTTAAGTGACGGACTTGATGAACAAACTTCTCCGTAATTGGGCGCAACAAGACAACTGTGGCTTTAACAGCGATGGTGTAACGTAGTAAGTTTGGTACATCGGCCCGCAGACACTCTTTCCTCGGCTTTTACCAAAAAAATTCCATACGGTTATTCGACCCTGGCACCAGTACCCGTGACAGTTATTCAGGGTTTGCCGACCGATGATCGCATGTGTCCACGACTCCGATATGTGTTCAGTAAGCTGATACTAAGTAAGCTGATACTCCTGGAGATTCTTGATGGATGGATAGATGGATAGATGGATGGATGGATGGATGGATGGATGGATGTTACAAGCTTCAGCGAGCTCGTACGGCCCAAACGAACCCGGAGGCTCATGAACCGCTTTGACAGCGCCGTCGATAGGGAAAAGAAAAAAGAGAAAAAGTAAACGAAGCAAACAAAACAAACAACAAAAAAGGAAAGTTTTACGCAAGAAGAAAACGGGTATTATGAGAAAGAACAGCGTCAATTTGACTCTGAAACACAATTGCCTGTTACCGCCGAGAAAGTTAGGTGGTTAGGTGCTCATGCCGGGAGCGAAACATCTCAAAAATAGCCTTTGCAAGACCACGCTGATCATCCACTTGCATGATATCACGGATGTTCGCATTGACGGGCACACCGAGGTCCCAGAGCTTCTGATGCGCAGACATAATCGCCGGACATTCTACCAAGAAGTGTTTCTCATCCTCAATAGCACCATTACTACGACACACAGCGCACACGCGGTGCTCCCTAGCCCTGTTGCTCTCACTGTTAACCGCCACGTCGGAGACACACACATGAAAATGGAGTAGGGCACGATGATGCGCCGGGGGGATATAACCCGCGTACGGCTTCAGTGGCCCCATCCAGTGCTTATGGCGGCCCATCTTCACGCCGGGCTTCCTACCGTCCGTAGCGAAGACTCTAGGGTCCACAGCTAGCCTATCATTTGCCCAGTCGTCGTTGACACGTGTCCTAAGGGTGTCCATCAGCGCTTCGACATCAAGCTTGCAAGCCGAGTAACGTCTAACCCTCATATCAATGCCTCCCCCGACTGCCTCCTCACCCCAGTCATGCTCTAAGTGGTTAAGGATACGAATGACTTTGGATCCCCAACCATCAAACTGCAAATTCGTTACTAACGCCAAACGAATTTCCTGACGAAAGGCGCTGTGGTATACGCTACTAGTGTCCTCCACCAAACTATTCCAGAAGCGAAATACGGATTCAGCCCAGTGCAGCTGTAGCGGCATCTGACCTAGCTTCATAAACAAAAGCTGGAGGGGTGGTACAGAAGTCCCTACCAATTGTTTCATGAAAAAGATTTGGAGCTTGACCATGCGGTCTCGTATAGCCACATCGAAATAGCATGACCGTGGTGCCTCGTTAGCCGGATAGCCCTTTTCCAACATCGCGAGAACCTGGTCAGCCCCCCACACCTGCGAGCCGTATGATAAGACAGAACGAATTTGCGCATTCAAACACTTCATGCCGACGCTAGGTAGCAGCAGACCCTGCCGGCGCAGCTTGTTGCGCAGAGCAAACATGGCCCGTTGGCCAGCCGAGAACAGCTCATCCGTGCAAGACGCAAAACCCGAGTCTGGTCCGAAGTGCAGCCCCAGATAACGGGCGCGTGTTTTCCAAGTGACCGGACGGAACATCGGTAACCCCTCTTCAAGTGCGCGCATGGTGACCAGGTTGTATCCGCTGAGAGCATAGACCTGCTTTCTAACCTGACCATTGGGGTGAAAAAACAATAACTCACACTTTTGCACGTTGACAGTGAGACCGAAAGCCTCTGACCACTCCCGCAGATGGATGGATGGCTTTTACAAGCTTCTGCGAGCTCGTACGGCTCAGACGAACCCGGAGGCTCATGAACCGCTTTAACAGCACCGATGATAGAAAATAAAAAAAGTAGACAGAATTGTTTTACGCAAGAGGAAGACGAATGTTTATCGAGGAAAAATGACCGTCAAACTTGTCTCTTAACACATTTGCCTAATCTCGCAGAGAAAGGTCGGTAGCTAGTTGCTCAAACCGTGAGCGAAACATCTCAGAAATTGCCTTCACAAGGCCACGCTGATTATCCACTTGCATGATGCCACGAATATCCGCGTTGACGGGCACACCGAGGTTCCAGAGCTTTTGCCGTGCAGACACAATTACCGGGCATTCTACCAAAAAATGTTTCTCATCTTCAATAGCTTTGCTGCTACGACACGCAGCGCACACGCGATGCTCCTTAGCCCTGTTGCTCTCACTGTTAACCGCCACGTCGGAGACACACACATGAAAATGGAGTAGGGCACGATGATGC
Source organism: Volvox carteri f. nagariensis (assembly GCF_000143455.1). NCBI lineage: Eukaryota > Viridiplantae > Chlorophyta > Chlorophyceae > Chlamydomonadales > Volvocaceae > Volvox > Volvox carteri. The sequence goes on from NW_003307625.1 coordinate 311,296, forward strand.
GCCGGGGGGATATAACCCGCGTACGGCTTCGGTGGCCCCATCCAGTGCTTATGGCGGCCCATCTTCACGCCGGGCTTCCTACCATCCGTAGCGAAGACTCTAGGGTCCACAGCCAGCCTGTCATTCGCCCTGTCGTCGTTGACACGTGCCCTATGGGTGTCCATCAGCGCCTCAACATCAAGCGTGCAGGCCGAGTAACGTCTAACCCTCACATCAATGCTTTCCCCCAGTGCTTCCTCACCCCAGTCATGCTCTAAGTGGTTAAGGATACGGATGACTTGAGATCCCCAACCATCAAACTGCAAATTCGTTACCAACGCCAAACGAATTTCCTGACGGAAGGCGCTGTGGTATACATTACTAGTGTCCTCCACCAAGCTATTCCAGAAACGAAATACAGATTCAGCCCAGTGCAGCTGCACTGGCATTTGCCCTAGCTCCCGAAACAAAAGCTGGTACAGAGGTCCCTACCAGTTGTTTGATGAACAAGATTTGGAGCTTGACCATTCGGTCTCGTATGGCCACATCGAAATAGCATGACCGTGGTGCCTCGTTAGCTGGATGGCCCTTTTCCAACATCGTGAGAACCTGGTCAGGCCCCCACACCTGCGAGCCATATGATAAAACAGAACACACTTGCACATTGAAACACTTCATGCCGACGCTAGGTAGCAGCAGACCCTGCCGGCGCAGCTTGTTGCGCAGAGCAAACATAGCCCGTTCACCAGCCGAGAACAGCTCATCCATGCAAGACACAAAACCCGAGTCTGGTCCAAAGTGCAGCCCCAGGTAGCGGGCGCGTGTTTTCCAAGTGACTGGTCAGAACATCGGTAGCCCCTCTTCAAGTACACGCATGGTGGACCAGGTCATATGCGCTGAGAGCATAGGCCTGCCTTCTAACCTGACCATTGGGATGAAAAAACAATAACTCACACTTTTGCACGTTGGACCGAAAGCTCCAAATTACTCCCGCAGTGCCCGTAGTAAGCTCATCAACCGTCTCAGTGACATTGTGAATAGCTCAGGTCATCAGTGTAGAGGTTAGGGGCGCTCGACGACCTTCAACACTAGGGGTGTCAGGGGCCGCCATGGCATCAGGAAGCGCGACGTCTAGAGCATCAATGTAATCTGCAAAACCTTCAACAAAAAACCGAAGGGTGTGGGGCTCATTGGGCAACCCTGCTTAACCCCTTGGGTGGAGGGAGACACCTCTCCTTTTGCTCCGTTAACCTGGACTCGCATTTCCACCCGAGCGTAGCAACACTTGATGACATCTAACGCCGACCCCGTGACTCCTCGTTCCTCAAGTCTTGAAGACTCTTGGAGGTAATGTTCAAATCTGGCTGCCGTACTGGCGTGCACCCGGAATTCACGAAACTCACATCACTCTGCCGATTCCCCTTGATGCGATGGTAGTAGTCTTGATCCCCTATTGGTTTGGTGACCGATGCACGCGAATTTCGACCGACTAGCTACCCGGATGTTCTTGTAATGTCGGCTTATGGACTGCGCTTGCAAAGTGCGTTGGCGTCCCCGACCGCTCTCTGCATAGCGAGACAGCCCTGCTGCAGCAATTTGCGCAATGTGGCCATTTGTGCAATGGGCCTGTGCGGATTAAAGGGGATCCGCCCTTGTTCTGGCTTCCTTGAAGCCGGAACCACGTCTTCTTCCACGGCATGTTGAAAGGCGGCGTTACCTCTTTGAAAAGATGTGGAATAAACGCGGAAAATGTTTGGGAAAAGATGTTGCACATACTTGCAAGGTGCTCAGGTAAAGACATGATGGATAGGGGCCTTAAGACCAACCCACAGTGCATGTAGTGGTTAACTAACTCGCTTGAACCACTATTCGACTCCTTTTATGATGGACTATTATATTATGCTTGCTTTCAGCTTATCAATAGGCACATTTGCATTTCATGCTTATCACCTGCACATCTCCTGGCTTGCGCTTGAGACATGATTACGTTGCTTAGGGAGTTCCCAAGTCCTTTTCCGTCACTTGCCCCGCCCATCAGCTCGGCCCCCTTTTGCTTCCTCTGCCGTGGCCAGCTGGCTACCTCCATACCCTACCACACTCAGCAGCAGATCGACCGTATAATGGCGCACCCTGTCCCGCCTGGCAGGAAGGGGGTCGCTACCATGCCCCGAATTCGACCTCCTCCCTCCACATTGCCTCCAGCACCTTGCTGCCTTTGTCTGCTATGCCCCTGCTGCTTTGGCTCCTGGAGATATCCCATGAGCATGGTCAACACGGTTAATGCAACGGCAGTCACCGCTGCAGGGTTCTTCACCAGGGTACCCCAAAATTTCGGCTGTGTCCGAAATCCTCTGAATAACCTTTCGGGGCCCTCCCCGAAAATTTTCCTGTCAGCCTGACCGTGTTTTCGGGTACCCCGAAGCTGTCTGAAGCAGTCTTCGGGGTAGAAATTAGCTGGATTCTATCGTTATATGTTAGGGCGGCTGTACTAACAGATGTTTGATTTTATTTTGGAACATAGGGCCTGGGAGAAATATTTCAGCAAGGATTTTACGCAAAACCAAGGAGGCGCCGCTCCTCATCAATCTCTGCAGCAATCGCCTCCACCACACCTGCCACATCGTCATCGTCCGTCTCCTCAGACGGGTACACCTCATCACTTGCCACACTCTCGACCTCCTCGTTATCAGAAGGATAATAGGCCTCAGCAATTTCACTGCCCACACTGCCCTCATCATCACTCTCATCAGGCAGAACACAGTCGCCCACCTTGGCAATACGGTGCAGGAGCCCATCCGGGTTCTTTGCAACATACTCCTCAGCAGCTTTAATCACAAGTTGCCATTAGTTCCGCATCAGTTCCCCGGGTACTTTCATAGCGCCACTATTATGTTATTTGTATGATAGAAACTCACCAGATGCATTAAAGAAGCCGCGAACCCGAGGGAGATGTGGGGCACCTTGGTTGGGCGCTCATCATCAGCTGACTCGGGCATGTTTAGCTATGCATATGCTTAGATGTATGAAAATGTGGTATATGCATATGTATGAAAATGTCTGCGATACAGGTAAGAAACAGCCGCAATGGACATTTATACTTGTTGTTTGACTGGTGACCAAGCGGGCCTTATACGGCAAGCCCGGTTTCCAGGCCCTGTCTGTATCCGAAAACATGCAAATTTACGCTGAAATATCGTTCGGTTTTTTCCGAAAATGCCTTCAAAATGCTTCGGTGGGGCCCCCGAAGAAATGGTCCAAAAGGCCCCAAATCTGTTCGGAATGCTCCGGGGCGCACTAATTTTCCTTTCGGTCAAAATGGAAATATCTCAAAAAAGTTCGGGCCCGAATCGGGGTCAAGAACCCTGCACTGCTGCCAGCTTAGGCTGCACCAGAGGCCTAGCTACCAGCTTGAGAGGTTGGAGCATGTTTAAGGCCTGGGGCCTTCTGAAGATGCAATTCCTGCAACTGTAGTTAAAATGAAGCTTTTCTTGTTCAAGGACACCATAATGTACTTGTCACAGCTCTTGGGACAAAGGATTTCCGCCACATCCACTTCAGGTGCGGTGGAGTCCGAGACACTTTAAGCCTGATGTCATAATCAGTATTTACAATTGGCCTCTTATATGGCCAGGACTGTCCATTGTGCGAGTCCTGGTTTCTGTTTGGGTTGAGGTCCTAGAAGCACCTCCAGAGGGTTCAGGTCCCCACCAACTGCGTGCATGTACCCCTGCGGCAGAGGAAAGCATCACCGAGCAGCCAGACTGGTGCTTCTTGGGCGGGGGACAAACGCCAAGCGTCTCTAAGTGGCCTTACCATACAAATTGCCTCTGTCAGCCAACCATTATGACCGAACGTAAATCACCGCTCAGCTGCGACACCCAAGAAAACCTGTTTGACATTTTCCATTATCCATTTTGGCGAGCAAAATCCTAATGAGCATAAACGCCTAACTGGATGACCATGGCCCGCAGTGACATCGACTCTTATCATGTTGAAGTTCAACTTGAACAAGTTCAAGTTGAACTTCAGCTCAACTAATACCGTGAGAACCTGTTATTTCGGAAGATCAGGGTGGCGCTTGAAGGTTCACAAGTTATTGACGGCGGCCTTGCACACAGCGATTGTAACTTTGCCGGACAGGACCGGACAGCTATTATAGGCAGGCGGCTGGCAGAGTTTAAGGCCTGACTTCTGCTCCCGGCCGACCCGGGTTCAAATCCGCCTGCCGGCTCCTCGGGTGTTTGAGGAGTGATGAAATGGGAGGTGGCCGCCCATCATATGGACGATGTAGGACGTGATAAAATCAACTTGCGAGCTGACGAGGAACTAAGTTGATGTGCCGTTGATCCGCTAGATTTGGTTGGATGCTGGTGGTGAGTTGCCGAACCCAACGAATACATTCTGAAGTCGGATGGGGTGACGCCCCTCTAGCAGGGGAGAGCAGGGACTGCCCGGGAAAGGGGGCCGCTGGCGAAGTTAACCACCCTGTAACAACATACTATAGGATAAGGAGGAGGGTCCCAGTGTGCCAACTTGGTCCATAAACTGTGACCGCGACTCTACATCTTGGCGCTGAGCAATCTCCCCCATTTGATTAGTTCGGACCCTAATCCATTTTATATCATGCATTAGCGTCTCCAGACCAGATGCTTTTGATCTAGCTTCCATATTTTGAAATGCTTGACCCAGCCAGAGACATGGTGTGCGTGGTGTCCACGATAGCGTGATGCCTCACCATTCACTCCATTGTTGTCGGATTTTCAATGCGTTTCCGCTGCACAGGCTAGCTTTCTATGGACGGCAGGTGTTTCTAGTTGACCCCACCCGCCAGGAGGAGTTGGCCCAGCTGCGGGTGTACAAGATTAAGTTGCGCAAGGGCTTCATGGAGCGCCTGCTACCCGACGGCTTTACAGCTATTGTGTGCAACCTCACGAAGCGAAATAGTGACCTAGCGGTTTTCGTTGGGCTGAAGGTACGTACATTAAGGAGGCCTGATGACTCATGAGTGGTGTTCTGTATAAGCCTCACTATTCAGGTCATGCCTAGCAACCCCAGACTCGAATTCACTCGGGCGGTACAAAAGCTTACCTGCACTATCATGGAAAAAGTGGACATTCCAAAAGCCACTGCAGGACTAAGATGCCTAGGATTCCAAAAGCCCTGTATCCAAGCGGGTTTATCCAGCTGCTTGCGCCAAACGCACTACATTCCCTCATTTTCCTGAGGGAAACTACAATAGAGCCATTATTATCCCCATACACTGCAGTCGTCGGGTATCTTCCCTTCGGGTGGGCCCTAAAGCAGGTTGTTTCTGGGCGAGGAGAGGAGGGAGTCATTGAGGGCGCCTTCGGCAAATCTGGAAAGCTCAAGGTGAGGCATCGCACTCAATGCTGGCGGAAGGAGGTGAGCCATCACATTGCAGATATATAGGTTAGGCACTACTACTACTGGCACTACTGATAACATGCGACCAGAGCCCCCGGGAGATACCGGGATCGAGACCTGTCATGGTCAAAAATCCTTCCGATGGTGGAAGGTATTGCGCCCCTAGTTGATGGACGGTGGTGACCTGGGATAACCTGCGAGCCGACCAGGAACGGAGTTGGGCCGCTGTCGACCCGCTGTCGACCCGGCAGATTCCGTTGGATGCTGGTGGTGGGTGCGGAACCTGAGCGATCCACTGAGAAGTTGACTAGGGTGACTGGATGAGGGTGCCCCGGCATACCGGGGAAAGCAGGGTTTCGCAGCGTAGCGGCCACGGGTGGAGACATACCCCCCTATTTCACACATCATAATGCACGCACATACGTCCTAGGGGGCTTCTCCCAGCCCACGCCATTCGCTTTGCCGGAGCTTGGTTTGGTTTTATGCTATATCAGGACCATTCCTTTAGTACCTTTGCTCCAGATTTCTACAGTTCTAACGGCTCTTGGGCATGCCCTTTCCTTTTGGTACGTGCAACCATGTCTAAAATATGAACAACATGATTGAAGGTCCTCTTTCCAGGAGGCCTTGTTGTGCAAGGGCGCAGCATGGATGACAACATCGTCACCCTTCACTGCAAGCGCCATCTCTTTACTAAGGAGCCAAGGGCGGTGTTGCGGCAATGAGCGGTTGGAAAGGCCTATCGACGACATGATCGTTGTATCACTTAAATGGGGCATGCATGGGGAAAAGCAAGCATGCTTTGGCGTAACCTGAATGGCATGGCTCGGCTGGTCCTAGACGATCTGGTTGAGGATTTGGGCGCGGTGGTGTCAGCGGCGTTTTTGATCCATCGCACAAATGAAGGTATGTGGTGTTGGTCTCGCAATGTGACATGTCGCCATGCTGCACGCATCACCACCTAAAACATATGCCTGAGCATGGAGCTGCTTTGAAGTGTTCTCATTAGGATTTAAGTTTTATAAAGCCTGGAGTTTGGGATTTCCTAAGAGCTTTACTGGGTAGTTTGGAGTTTGGTCTGTGTGGCAGCAACGCGTGAAGAGGTGCATCCATTCAGCTGGCTATATCATGTTGTCCTAAGCCATGAGGATTCCCAGATGAGTGTAGAGAGGGCTAGGGGATAGGTAACGGTCTCCCACAGTCAAATCTTTCCCTGGGTGAAGATGTGAACCCCCTATCACACACATCATTGTTGTGGTCCCATGTAAGGATGTCATCTCGCCTGGGGGCGACATGCCTGAACGCAGTGTACATGGTCTCCCAGCACTCGTGGAACGCCACCAGTTATTATCTTCTTAATGTTATCTTAGTGCTACCCACTTCATATGTCCTTCGTAGCTACTTGGTAACATTTTTAATAGGCCGCTTCGTAGATTATATATATATATATCATGTTACATACTAATGGTACTCGAAGCGCTTAGTACCGAATACTAAGTCCTTCAAACAAATAATAAGTGACATGTACAGCTATGGCTGCGTCCCCAAGCCGTGGGAACCTCTGCCGTTGGGGAGGTCGTGGCTCAGTTTACGTCGTACATCAGTTCGTACGGCTCTATCCCCTTGGGGGCCCTGAGAATCTCCCCAAACGATTTTCCCTGGGGAGCATTTCGCCGTGGCTGAAGCGCCCTCACCGGACGCGCCCGACGAGTTAGGGAAGGTCCAGGGGTGACTCGCGCCGCCTAGCGCTGTCGATTTCCCGCAATCCCGGCGACCTTCCCGACGGCCCAGCACCATGACCAGTTTGTACGGCATATACTACCCAGCCCTACAGCAAAGCAATGCTTCAAACGAAATTTCCCATTGCATGAGATAGACAATTAGTAAGCGAAATTGGCTCTGTTGGTTAGGTGAATACAAATAATAGGGTTGCCTCACCAGCTTCAATCGATCATGAAGGTCGGGGACCCCATTAAGAAGAGGATTGCCAAAGCAAAGAGGAATAAAAGGCGACGGGTTAGAGCAAAGCAGCTTCAAAATGCCCAGCCCCCGAGCCTTCCGACAAACATAGCTGTCACAAGTGCCAATGCGCAACAGGAGCCGGTGAAAATTGATAACGACGCGGCCTATGAGGTCGAAGATTTTCATCCGGTTCACCATGAAGATGCTGACGACACAGAAGCATCGGAAGATGCTGACGGTTTCAGTGCAGCCGAGGAGGAACCAGAACCAGAGCCCGGACCAGAGTCCACGTTAACACACGCTGTGCGGGAAGCGTACGTGCGTGGCTTTGCAGCAGCCGCGGAGAGCCGGACTTGCTTTCTGAGCAGCAGCGCTGGCGTACTTCGCAGCCTGGCGGGAAGCAGACCTCAGGCATGCCCCTGGTGCCCCCTGCGCCCCCCGGAAGGGGTGCGGACCTGCCCTGTGACCATCATCACTTGGGAGCAACCCATATGCGTAGGGTTGTGCCTGAGTTTAGGAGGCATGCCCTTCTCAATTAAATCTAATTAGATCTAATTAAGATGACATTAGATTCTCAACTAAAGTGATGCCTGCTTCTCAGGATCTTCATCTTTTCGCCTGAAATATTGTAATAATGTTATTTAGGGCGAATATATGCTAAATAAAGGATTATTTTGGACTGCGGGAGCAGCATAGCTGAGTAATTGCGTACACATGGTGTGGCACGCCCAGACCCGTGGGTCCCACGACACCTGGACCTGCCTGAAGCGACAAGACAGAATGGACAAGGCTGAATTCATTTACGACATACAGTAGGAAACACGATCACAGGTTCACCGTTCACTCCTAAGCTCCAAAGTCCTAAACCTATTTCGCCTCATTAAGTCACAATTACAGACGCCGTCCAATTTCCCTTGCGCCTGCCAGCAGACCCAAATGCCGCCTCCTCCATTCCAGACCAGCCCCTCACTCCTCCTCCCAGTTCAGCAGCTGCAACACCACCACCTCCTCCGTCAGCACACTCCTGCCACCCAGCTCCTTGTCGTTCTGCCGTATGTAGATCAGCTTCTCTGTGCGCTGCTTGCCCAGGCGGTTGCGGCCTGGACATGTGTACGTCCCTGACATGCTTAGGTGCCACGGTTGAGGGATTGGTGGCGCTGAACTCCTTGCCGCAGACGCAGACAAGCCTCACCGCATTGCCAACCAGCACCACGTTAATGAACGTCCACCAAGTGGCCTGCTGCCTGCGCTTAAGTTCCTTAAGCTTCTCATAGTACGCTTGCGGTGAATACTTCTTATTACCGTAGGTGTATTCTGTCTTTTCATCCTTGCGTTTTGGCTCGCTCGGGCCTGTACCAGGGTCTGCGTTTGCCATTTGCTATAGCCCTAATTCGTAATTCGTAATACATAGATATAGGGTCATCCACCTGTTATATTGGCGACGTATGGGAGCCGCCAGAAGGACATCTAAAGATTTCTAAAGGATTCTAGTGTCGTACATTAGATAACGGTATAACCGTCATCTAAAGTGCGAAAATGACCTCCTAAATTCTAATTGAGTTTCTTCATTAAATTTCTAACTTTAAATTCTCAACTTAAGTTGAGGACCAACCCTGGCCATATGATCCCTAGGCGTAATTGGTTTGCATACAAGTCGACGTAGATACCTCCTGTGACCGCCGTACCGTAAGACAATTTTCCGGTACGACAACATGCGAGGTCCAGAACCGAACACGTAAGCAGGAATCACCATTCAGAGCGTAAAACGCCGCCGTCCATGACTTATGCATATGAATTCACGTGTTCTCTTCGCGTTTTTCTCCTTCTTCGTCGACCTCAGGGGTCGGCAAATGGCGCTGGTACAGCGGGTCCTTCCGTTGTACCCGTTGCAGAAATTCAATTCTATTCTTCATCGCTGGTACGGCAGCCGTACGGCAGGGTGCAGAAATTCCCCGAAAAAGGCAGGTTTGCGTAGTTTTGAAGCTATGAACTTCATCATTAGGTTACCAAACCTTCCATTTTACAAGGAGGTAAACGCTAGCTTTGAGAGATTCTCATAACGAACAGTCAATTGACGACCTTGACCAAGGGCATTTGCCACTGAAGATATGCATCGTTGTTATGCAGAGTAGAAGTGACGGATTGCTCAGATAACACTGAGGTAATCGTGCGGTCGGTTGGAGGTTGTGCTCGCATACGACTTCTGATGCGGATTTGAGCAGTTAAGTGACGCACTTGATGAACAAACTTATCCGTAATTGAGCGCAACAAGACAACTGTGGCTTTAACAGCGATGGTGTAACGTAGTAATTTTGGTACATCGGCCCGCAGACACTCTTTCCTCGGCTTTTACAAAAAACAATTTCGATACAGTTATTCGACCCTGGCACAAGTACCAGCGACAGTTATTCAGGGTTTGCCGACCTCTGGTCGACCTACGCACATCTTACACCCGTCTGGTCCATAGCCGCTATAGCAATAATATTAACATAAACATAAAAGTCATTTATGAACATCTGCTACGTTTGTCTAGCACTGTCGTACCGGAGGTTGGGTCGGCAGCAGACCATGAACTTCTCGCCTAGGAAAATACTTGGCGCAGCCAAGAAACATAATTTATATCTGTTAGTTCATCCCCTTGGTCTCAGGGTTGCCTTCAAGTCGACGTAGATGCCACCTCCTGCCACCGCCGTATCGGAATGCACCTATCAAGCAAAAGCCCCCGAAGAGATTATAACCTTGCAGAACTCATTTCATTGCTTTTGGAAAAGAGGTTTAGACCTTGCCACCCCGGCAAATAGGTGTAGAGCTAAAAGGCCTATATACCTTTCACCTAATTTTCCGAACATGTCGCCTATACAATGCCCGAAAAAATACAGACGCACACGCCCAGGTCACTGATAGCAGGGACACGTACGACAAAGACCAGCATGACAAACAGCAAAGTCAGGGCCACCTCCGAACCAACGGGTACAACGGCCAACTGTTCAAAGAATCCACACATGACCTGCAATTAAGGCCAACACAAGCCTGACAGAGCCGTGGTTGCTGGACGTACACCTCCTGGACGTACACCTGCTGGACATACGGTGGTTGCTGGACGTACACCTCCTCCTCCAAAATTCCATTCAGGAAAGCCGTTTTCACATCCAATTGGTGCAGCTCAAGATCATCGACTGCCACCACAGACAATAGTGTGCGGAAAGTAGTGTTTTTGCTGACCGGTGCAAAGACCTCATCAAAATCCCTACCATCCACCTGGGCAAAACCTTTGGCAACCAAACGCGCCTTATAGCGCACGATTTCACCATTCGCGTCGCGCTTCTGGGTGTAGACCCACTTCACAGGTAACGCACGAACACCTTACGGAGGAAAATCCAGCGCCAGACACGGTTCGCACGCAATGACGCCATTTCTTCGTCCATCACTTGCTTCCACATCGATGGGCCTGCCGCCAGCAGTTGTATGACACAGCTAGAGCAGCTATGTTCGCGTTGAGTGCAAAATTAGATAAGCTGAAGTTGTTCGCCCCAGATGTGAGGATGAGGTGTTTCGATACCCAGGTACGAGCAATACTGTTGTATGGTTGTCAAGTGTGGGGGCCGTTTATGCTAGCTGAGGTCTTGGACAGGCTCAGGAAGCGGAGTGATGCGAATAACCTTGCAGAGGGGCCCTTCGAGGCGTGCCTAAAGGACAGGGCAGTGCAGCTTCAGATATCTTTCATGCGGCAAATTGTAGGAGCTGCCAGACCAACACACCGCCTCTTGTTCGCAGAGCTATCGCAGCTACCCCTACACTACCACGTTCTCAAGCAGGTTGTGAGGTTTTGGAACCATGTCCGTTTACAGCGTGGGTCTGTGGCATACCAAGTTTTGCGACAGGAGGTCGCAGAATCCCTCTCCAACCCCGAAGGACCCGGATGGGGGACACTACTCCTCCGTTTTCTATGTTTTTTGGGGCACGATGTATGGAAAGAGGCCCCGCAAGGGCTACACGAGGTAGACGAACGAGTGGAGTGGCTGATGAACAAGCCAATGCCAGAAGGTGTGATTTCGGAGTTCAAGGACCGATTAGTGAGTGGTTGGAAGCATACACGTTTAGATGTCCAGCCTGACGTGTATCCGTCAGACGGCAAACAACCAGGAATTCACATGGCGAAGTATAAGCATTGGATGGGGCTGGCGGCCGAGCAAGCGGGCAGGAAGGAGGTGCTCCCGCACATCACAATGTTTATCCCACGTTCGGCGAATTGCAAGCTTATGCAGTTTAGGCTTTGCTGTTGGGCACTGGCGGCTAACAGAGCGCGTAAGGGACGGCGTTATATACCTAGGGAGGAGCGAGTATGCCCCTGCTGCGGCACTGATAGCCACATCGAGGATGAGAAACACATTTTGCTGGACTGTCCGGTTTACGACGGAATCAGATCTGATATGGGCTTTCCACGCTTCGAACATATGAAGGACGCTATGAAGTGGGAACCTGAACGCCTGGCAAGAATGCTGGAACGTATATGGTCTCACCGCAACTCTATCGTTCCCTTTGGTCGTTAGTATACTTCATTACTTGTTTCGTTGGAAGTGCGAGGTAGGATGGTGCTTATAGGCGATTTGGCAGCCCTTGAGCCCTCGGCTCGTACTAGGGTGGTTTGCAGGTACGGGGAACGCACCCACGACCATGTAACAACAACAACAACAACATCGATGCCATTGGCGACCTCATCGCCTCCTCAAACGTGCTCGGAATTGACGGCTCCTCTTTAATGACAGCCATATTCAGTCGTTCCCTTGGGACTCCCCTATTCGCGCGAGCTGACCTCTCAAGATACAATCCGCCGGGGGCCACCTCATCCCCACCGGAGCCAGAGCTCCCATCATTCAAGACAGAGCCGGAAGCAGAGAAATAGCCAGGTACGCCAGAGCCAAAATTTCCATCGCTCAATTCTTCCCCTGGCAAGGCTCCCACGTGCTCCTCATCCTCTTCATAATCTTCGTCATCACTTCCATCCTCATCCTCTTCTTCATAATCCTCATCAAGCTAAGGAGGCATTTCATCCCCCTCATCAAGCAGAGGAGGTGACTCGTCCTCCTCATCCCACGCGTCTGCCAAGGCATACTGCTTAGGTTTATGCTTACCCTCCAAGCCAAAACTTCCCTCATCAAAGCGAACATCACGAGCAACTTTCACGCTTCCATCTGACAGCATTACTTGGTATGCATATGCCCCCTCATAGCCTACAAATACTCCCTTAATAGACATCGCATCTAACTTGGTGCGTTCACTGTCGGGTACCTTCATGTACGCAGTGCAACCAAACACACGTAGATTTGAAATACCGGCGTACCCTCCATGCCCCGAACTGGTGAGCGATTCCGCAAATAATTTGCGGTGCTCACAGCAAAAGACCACATACTCGTAGGCAACTTGGACTCTATCAGCATTGCACGTGCCTTTTGCAGCAGTGTCCTGTTCAGCTGCTCTGCAAGCCCATTTTGTTGTGGGGTGTAAGGAGCAGACTTTTGGTGTTCTATGCCCTTACTCGCAAAATAGCTACTAAGCTCTTTGTTTTAAATACTCACGACCCCTATCAGTACGTACTTCTTTCACCTTCTCCCCTGACTGCCTTTCCAGCACGTTCAAAGTTTGCTGGACTGATGCAACCATGTCCTTCTTGCTTTTCAGAAAACACACAGCAGATAGGCCCGAATAGTCATCAAGGAAGGTAGCAATGTACTGGCTCCCTCCCTGCGACTCTACCGACATTGGACCACAGAGGTCCATATGGACCAACTCTAAACACCCTTTTGCGCGTGAATTTGACTCAGGAAACGGTTTGCGTGGGTGATTGGCCATCACGCACTCCGTGCAGAGGGATGAACCTAAATCCCTCAGACGACTCGCTGAGACATCAATACCTTTAGCCATGTTCTCTTCAACCAGTCGCGCCACGTTAAAGTAGCTCAGGTGACCTAACCGTGAATGCCACAGTTTGGCGCGATCCTTAGTAGGCATGGTTGCAGCAATAGGAACGCTTTGCCTACGTGGAATAATTTCCTCAGCGCGCACTGTATAGACGGTCGTCTTGCAGTTTGCCTCAAACCCGGCCCCCTTTGCCGCAAGCTGCCTCAGGGAGATGAGCCGGAAATTAAACTCTGGCACATAGAAAACTCCCTTAATCCTAATGGTCACCGGCCCACCCTTCCTTCCTTGTCTGTACGCATGAAGGGATTTGGAGGACTCGATACGAAGGATCACATCCCCATGTCCCACAACATACAACGGTTTTCCAGCAGCTGGGACGAGAGCAATCGGATCATCTAGTTCACGATAATCCAGCATGCAGCTATTATCGGGTGATAAATGATAATGTGACCCCGAATCCAGAAACCACAGCCGCTTCTCAACCGTATCACTAGCCGCCTTCTCACATAAGAGAGCACCTTGATGCGGCACAACCATAGCCGCAACTTCTGCTGAACCCATACCCCACTCACGATACACTTGATCAACACAGTCGAGGAACTTCTTGTTAATCTCCCCCAGTGGCAGATCTAGAATTGGTTGTTCCGAGATGGTACCGTAGGAGGATTCCAAGGTGTCGCTCTGTACTCCAATTTCTACACGCGGCACCTGCACTTCCGCGTCCTCTGCTAAACTAAAGGGACAGGTGGTGGAGGTCAGTCGTTTTAAGGTGGTTGCAAGGCGTCTTGTGGTGTCGAGCTCTCTTAGCCGTTCTCTCTTGGAGGTTTTTTGTTTTTTTTTTGTTGGCCTGTTAGGTATATCAGGAGCCCTCCCCGGCCGGGACTGCCCTAACCGAATTCTTATTTGTTTGTTTGTTTTCCCTTCGAATCCCGTTTTCGTTGGTGAGGCTGGTCCAGGGGAGAAGTAGCCTTATAAAGAAAAGGGATCCCGCACAAGCCTGATCACCACTGCAGGGGCCCGGGATAGTCCGGCGAAACCACAAAAGCGTTAGCGTTGCCTCGACACACAGCTCCTAGACCCTCCAGAAAACCGCAGGGGGAGGATTGTAGCCCGCGCGGCGCCTCCCCCTTACCGCCACTAACCTGAACGTATGTATGTATGTATGTATGTATGTATGTATGTATGTATGTATGTATGTATGTATGTATGTATGTATGTATGTATGTATGTATGTATGTATGTATGTATGTATGTATGTATGTATGTATGTATGACGTTGATTACACTGTGGGCTGAAAAGCCGGGGGCCCAGGGCCGAAGCACAGCGTGGGGGGCGGGTGCATACGGCTGGTTAGTCTCATGCACTCCGCCCCCGGGTCAGGCCGCACGGGAAACGACGGCCGGCACGCAACAGCGCTTGTTTGGCGCTCCAACTAGACGGGATCTATGCCCGTGGGTCTCCTAACATAAACGAAGTCGCAACTGGGGGGCTCTTCCTGCCGACCGAACGAACCGAGCATCTCAGAGAGCTCGCTACCAGGACCTGGGCGACCGGGAGCCCGACGAGTCATCCCGGGCTGGGGAGGTCACCAAGCTCAAAAATCCTCACGCAAAAAAGAGCGCAAAGAGCTCACACCACAAGACGCCAAACAGCCTCCTGAGACTACTACCCTCCTCCGCCTCTCCCTCCCTGGGCTAGTCCAGGGGAGATAGCCCCCGTCGAGGGGGTAACACCGCACAAGTCCGCGCCCTTCCACAGCACTGGGTCTAAATTGAAAAGTACTCAAACGGGAAGACCCTGCGGCAACGCAGGGCGATCAAGCCTCCG
>NW_003307625.1:326418-327860 GCF_000143455.1 Volvox carteri f. nagariensis
CAGGTGAAAGAAGTCCGTTATCCGCCGCTGTTGGGGCCCTTGCGCCTGGATCTGTTGCGCTTGCTCTGGCTGTTCTGTCGCGGGGTTAGCCGCCCTTTCCAGTCGCCTTCCGGCTGCTCGCAGACAGCACCTGCCTACCTCCATAGCAGACAGGGCTGCCAGGGCGATCACATCCCAGGGGGCCTGCTCGCAGCCGGTCGGGGCTTGGACCAACCACAGCTGCTTCCGGGTGATGCCGCCTGTCGCTGCCTCCTGGGAGGGCTGTATGTGTCGATCAATCTGCTCCCGGACAGCTTGTGCGACGGGGCACTCCCAGAAGTGGTGCATGCGTGGGGAGCAGTGCTGGTTGCTGGCGTTGCCGAACCCTCCACACCCACAGCGCTCAGGCACCATGCGGGCCAGGTGCGTGTTGCCGGGCAGGGGGATGCCGTCCACGGCGAGCCGCCACAGCGTTTCTTTGTTCTCGTTCTCCCACCGCACCCCCGACCACAAGCGGGCTTGCGTCGCCCTGAAGCGGCTTGTTTCCGCTGAGGAGGAAGGTGCCGTTTCCTGCGGGTCCAACGCTTCTTGCACAAATGCTGCCATCAAGCGTCCCCGTTTCTCCTCGGTGGCCCCGCATTGCAGCTGTGTCGCTAGGCGGACCGTCAGGCGTGTGAGTGGGACGGTTGTTGTGCCGCCCGGTATCTGCCATCCGACCCGCTTTAGGATCATAGCCATCGCCTGAGTGCTGTTGGGGGTGCTTGGAGCCGCCATGTCCCCCCCCGTTGGCATCTCTGGCTGCTGCTGTTGGGGTTGCTGCTCATGCGGCTGCGTCTGTAGCTGTGGCTGCGGCTGTTGCTGCTGTTGCAGCTGCGGCTGATGCTGTGTCTGTAGCTGTGGTTGTGTTTGCAGCTGTTGTGGCTGTACCTGCGGCTGTGGCTGCGGCTGTGGCTGCGGCTGAGGCTGCGGCTGTGGCTGCGGCTGCGGCTGTAGCTGCGGCTGTGGCTGCGGATGTGGCTGCGGCTGTGGCTGCGGCTGTGGCTGCGGCTGTGGCTGTGACTGCGGCTGTGGCTGCAGCTGTGCCTGCGGCTGGGGTTGCTGTTGCTGTTGGGTTTCCACTGCTCTTGCAGCTTCGAGCCAGGCCGGGTTGATAGCGCCATGTAGCGTCTTAAGGGCTGCCAGGGTCGCTGACCTGTCCCGCGTGGGTGCTGGGGTTGATGGGTCGAGGTGTGTCCTGACCCATTCGGGCCAGGTCGACCTGGGGAGGGAGGCCACTCGAGTATGCACCACTAGGTCCCAGACCCGCACTAGGTCGCCCACCGTTTGCAGTTTCCTGCATGTAGCGATCCCCACGAAGTGCGTCTCCAGGCCCGGGCGGCGGTTCAAACTGTCTGGGTCTGCCTCGCCGGTATTGGGGAGCAACGGGTTACCCCACAACGCGGTTGCCCAGCACCACGGTCCGG